>NW_024041262.1:27901542-27929488 GCF_014851395.1 Micropterus salmoides
TGTTGCTGCAGCGGTCTGTGTGACGGCGGGAGCAGAGGGCTCTGTGAGCGGGCGGCCGGCCTCACACGCTCCTCCCGCGGGTCACAGCAGGCTTCAACCCGCCGCCACAACTCCGACAATATTCAAGCACATTTTTGTTCCGCCGTCACTTCTCGTAAAACTGTCAATATTGGAAATCTGCACAGCTGATTTCACCTCAAAACTTCTCAGAAGTGGATTTAGTGATGAAATAATGTTTGAAAACTGTAAAATATAAAACTTCCTGTTGCCTCTGTCTGGTGCAATGATGATGCAGTGAATAGTGACGATTTTCTCTGACCAATCAGCAGTCTGCCGTGTTTCACGCCACGTTTTAGTTTCCCTCAGCTCGACTGGAACCTCGACAGAGGTGGTACGAAAAAAAGTACCTGGAAGCAGGAACAGGTGCAACATTTCCACAGTGGAAAAAGGCGAGTCGAGCTGGTACCGTGCGCTGGAGAAGGGGCCTTAACTGAATTATGTCAATATGTCTATGAGAAGAACAAAGGAAAGGATTATACTTTTAAAGTAAACTTGCAAAAGTCATTTTATGAGAAAAGACAAACTCACGACTTTTCTCAAAATCTAAATTTACGTGACTTTTTACCAGAAACTTTAAAAATGTTACTTTTCTCCTAAATTCTGACTTATTATTTATGGCCTGGACTCGTTAGGAGATTGGTTTGCTGCTGGTACGAGTCTGAACGTGAAGACAGAGATAGACTCTCAGCAGACTTTTACTTTGACAGTGTTTTTTTTATATCAGTTTTAATAAAGTAGTAGCTAAAATAAAAACTTGTTTCTTCTCACGACCGTCAGATTCACCTTGTGACCCCGCTCTGTTCTTGTTGTCAGAAACGTGTTCAGGAATGGCTTTGAATACTACAGTACCCATGAGCCTCAGCTGCCGTTGCCATAGATACACCTGCAGATATTCTGCGGGGAAGCTGAAGAACCTGATTTAAAGTCAAACAGCTAATTTATTTATATTTCTGTTCTGAAACAGGCTGAGAGCTTTTATTGTGAAAATCCTCCCACAGGGCTGTAATTTCCTAAAACGTTTTCAGTGTTTTCAGAGACATGTTACATCAAATATTTCCTCACGTTTAAATAAAGACATTGTTTTTATTCTGTAATTAGTACCAAATTATGAATCTGATAACATGTAAATAATTAAAATGAGTCGTAAAGAGTAAAATAATTAAGTTATTTATTTTGACTGATTTGAGATAAATGAAGTCTCAAGTCTCTGAGCTAGAGTCCGAGTCTCAAGTCTCTGAGCTAGAGTCCGAGTCTCAAGTCTCTGAGCTAGAGTCCGAGTCTCTGAGCTAGAGTCCGAGTCTCTGAGCTAGAGTCCGAGAGTCTCTGAGCTAGAGTCTGAGTCTCTGAGCTAGAGTCTGAGTCTCTGAGCTAGAGTCTGAGTCTCAAGTCTCTGAGCTAGAGTCCGAGTCTCTGAGCTAGAGTCCGAGAGTCTCTGAGCTAGAGTCTGAGTCTCTGAGCTAGAGTCTGAGTCTCAAGTCTCTGAGCTAGAGTCCGAGTCTCTGAGCTAGAGTCCGAGAGTCTCTGAGCTAGAGTCCGAGAGTCTCTGAGCTAGAGTCTGAGTCTCTGAGCTAGAGTCCGAGTCTCAAGTCTCTGAGCTAGAGTCTGAGTCTCTGAGCTAGAGTCCGAGTCTCAAGTCTCTGAGCTAGAGTCCGAGTCTCTGAGCTAGAGTCCGAGTCTCAAGTCTCAAGTCTCTCGTGGTGATACTGAATGTTGGATCAGCTGCTGCGTTCACTCCAGGCTGTTTATAAAACTGCAGAGCTACAACAGATTCTGTAACTGTAACCTGTTTTTACTTACAGAGCACAGCCATAGTGTGCAATGCAATTATTGACAGCTTATTAACTACTGTAAGTCAACACACCCCGCACACTCTCAAACCCAGCCGCGCACAGCTGATGCAACGTGTTACGTAGGCGACTGAAGTCGCACTCGAGTCCGAGTCCCAAACTCTGCAGGTTACACATACAAGGACTTTGCTGTGGTGACTTGGTGCAAAACATTAAACATAAAATATTTAAATATAAAATTATAAAACTGACGCTTTTATTCAGCTTCTTCCTATATCATCGTTTACATGTTTGTCTTGTTAGAAACGTTTTTACTTCATCTTGTCAGTTTGGCAGCTCCGTACCAAAATACAGAATTCAATCTGGGGATTTATTTAGAAATTATTTGGAAAAGATAAATGTTATGGGTTTTTAATCTCCTAATAATCTTCTTGGATGCTTCATGAACTTCTTATTCCAATTATAGGAAACATAGAAACAATCTTTTATGGTTTATTGAACTTTATTTAGTTTATTATTTCTACTCAATAAACATTTGACATTTTCTGCATGTCCAGCTGACCTGTTGAGTTTTGACTTAAAGACGTTATATTAGCCATTAATTAAAGAGTAAATTAAAGAGTTACCAATTTAACACGTCTCTATAATTATAAATTTACTTGTAATTTGTAACAAATGACCGTTTAATCTGGGAAATGTCCAAAGAAATGAATGACCAGGAAATTATTAGGAATTAACAAACCTTAAAATGAAACGTAGAAACAAATACAAACGTCAATATGTTAGTTTGAAACTTTTCAAAACTCCATCAGTAAAAGTGTGAAAATATTGAGAAACTGGAATAAAAGATTAGATCATTTCATCTGTGAAACAGCCTCAGTGTTGGTAAATGTAAACAAAAGCGCAGTCTTTTGTTTTTTACAGTGTGATGTCTGTTGAATTATGATGTAATAACTGCTGGATGGTGAAATAAACTTGTCAAAACAAAATGATGTGATGTTTTTGTGTTAATGTGTCTGAGAGATTTAATATGCAGAATGTGTGTAACATAAATGAAATAATCAAAACCAATAAATCACAACAGCTTTTAACTGATTATTTGGTTAAATATTATAATAAAGCCGTCACATTTAAATAACAACTTGAAAAATAAAAGTTTTGTGACAAAAAAAAAAATCTAAAAGTCATTATTTAGGAGAAAAGTCACATTTTACAATTTTACAGTAAATTTGTCATTTTATTAGAGAAGTCATGTTAAAAATCAAGTGTGAAATTGTGACTTATTTACGTGATCTTACAACTTTTCTCAAAATTTATTTTTCATTTCATTTGCACAACTTTTAAATTGTAAAATGTTGCTTCTAAATTATGACTTATTTGTCAAAAGTTTTGAATTCATTCATGTAAAATTACAACTTATTTTGTATTGTGACTTTTAAAACAGTTCACTTAAAATGTTTAACATGACGGATTTCCTTGACTTTTGCACATTCACTATGTAATTTTTTTCTCAAAAGTTAAAACTTTAATTTTTTAACACGTAAAATCAACTTTAAAATTCACTGTTCTTTTTTCTCAAAAGTTGTCAATTCATTCATGTAAAATTTACTTTATTTTCATATAGTGACTTTTAAAATATGACTTTGCAAAAGTAATTTTTGAGAACAGTCAATATGTTAAAAAACATTTTTATGAGAGAAATATCTTAAAATGAACAAAGGAATTTGTAAAAAGTCACAATATAAAAATAACAGTTTATTTACATGAGTTTCTTTTTTGCAAGAAAACATTTGGTAAATTATTATTATGACATTATTTTTTATTTTTCATTATTTTTACGACAATGATGTAATTTTACCTAAAATTACGATATAATTCTCATTCAGATTTGGGCTATTGTGATTTTTATTCAAAAACACATTTCCCATAAAAACTGTCTTTATTCACAGAATATTAATTAACTTACAGGACAAGAATGAATCAACTGATGTTCATACATTTATGATGTGATTATATTTTCTGGCTTTATTCCCATATTACCACAGTATCTTGTTAAACTAAACCAAAACATTTAAATATTTATTGCAATGAGATAACATCTGTTGTGAATTGGAGCTATATAAAGAAAATGTACCTCAAAACATTTCAGTTTTATTCTCAAACTCGTGGATGTTTTTTGTTCACAGTGAAATGTTAAATAACTAAGAAAATGTAGTTATACGAGTTTTATTTTAAAGACGTCTTTGTCTCACATCCTGATACGTCTACAGCAATTTGGAGATTTTGACTTTTACATAATTTCTGTACCGTTCATGTTGTAAAGTTTTGTTTCTAATATAAAAGACTGACGTCAGGAAACATTTTGTTCTGTTTCAACTGTGAAACACATTTATTAAAGTTTTCTTTTGAAACATTTGGCATCCAGCGTTCTGCAGTAACGCCACAGGAAGTCACACAAAGGAGAAGAAGCACAGAGTGAAAACTGACACCACTTTGAACATACACAACCCAAAGAGCGATGAAAGCTGAGCAGCCATTTTTAAATCTTAGCTGATTTTGGCACAAAGACATTTACAGTAAACAGAAACAGAAAATTCACCTGAAGACACAAAACAAAACCAGACCCATTATCTCCTCAACAGAACTCTTATTGTGAAAATCCTCCCTCAGACTGAGGAAGTTCAGTGAATTCTGCTGAGAGCTCGACTTGTGCAAGAAGTGGCGGTTTGCAGAGAAAGTTTCACTTCAACACAGTCAGAGTTCGGTCACAGCAGCACCTGGAGGCCGTCAGATGAACTGCAGCGACAGACACTTCAAATCAGCAAAGAAACCTGATGAAAAAAACTGTAAAAGAACCCAAATTAAATAAATCAAGCACACATCACATGATCATCCAAATCTAAATAAATAAAGCACATAAAGCAAATTCATTCCTGAAGAGAATCCCATGAAAATAAGCCCTGTAGTAAAACGATCATTTTCCAAACCGACTCTGGTTTTCAGCAGATTAAAGGGGCAGTTCACCAAAATCAGACGTGAAAAGTGATTCAAGCTCAGTGTCAGTTGGACTTCAAGTGAAATGACTCATTCTAGAAACCGCAGAATATGAACCTGTAGACGTGTGTTAATGCAAAAGTCACGTAAATCCGTCCCTCCAGGATCCACAGCCTTTTTCTGATTGTGCAGCAGCTTTTCTAAAAACATTGTGATGAAAGTTGGGAAGTGTTTTTTTTGTGATGAAATTGTGGGAGTGAAAACTGCAAAAATAGATGTTGCTCAAAATTGATTAAATGATTGAAGTTTGGGAAAATGTAATATAATAAATAAGAATTGTGACATTAAATTTTAAGAAAATAATGACTTGAGCTTTAGGAATTCATTAAATTGAATTTAACACTGAACTGTTAAAGCTGAGGAGAAAATTTATTTCAGTCATTATTCTTGAAATTCTTTTTTCTTTACTGCGATCAATTAAAAAATGAATCTGGTATCTGTCATCAGGACTGCGATTGGCCGATCATCTCATTCAGCACTCACTCGCAACTCATCACATATGGACGCTTGGTGTCGCTTGTTAACGCCCTGGGCGCCCGTTAGTGTCATAGTTTGACGTGTAGCGCATTAAATATGCAACGTCCGGTTGGACTTTCAAAATAAAGCTACTTGTTAACGCTGTGAAACGTTGCAGTTTGGTTGGTTCAGGAGTGAGAACGGGTAAACACACACACACACTGGCAGCAACAACCAGCCAATCAGCTGCAGACAAAACAGTTTTGGTGAAAACCAAAGAAATCTAACGTGCTTCAGAGAGACGCCATCTTTTTCTCGTCACGCTGTCGCACGGCCGCAGCAGGATTTATAACCTGTTGTCTATTTCCTGATCGAGAAAACCTCCTCAGGTCACTTCTGGTAGGTCCTTCAGTTCACCAGCAGGGGGCGTGTCAGGAGGTCTGCCAGACCTGACTACTTACTGCTGCTGAGCTGTGACTGGACAGTCACTGTTTGGGGGCGGGGTTTACAGAGCGATAGAAACAAAAAGCAGAGAGCGTTTGAAGTGACGTGGTTCCAGCGTTGACGGATCAACGCGTTAAGGCTGTGGTAGCAGACGGGCTCTGAGCTGGACTCCGGAGTACCCGGTTCTTCACTCAGAGCTCGGTGTTGGGCCCACGCCCCCCGGCTCGGCCCTCGCACTCCCTGTGGAAGTCGCAGCCGTCCAGCAGGTGGCGGTACGTGGCCCGGACGTCCCGGTAGAGCGGCGCGTCCTCCCCCTCCAGCCCCGGGAACCGAACCGGAGACTCGTTGACGAGCAGCTGCAGCCTCGGGCCTCGCTGGCAGTCGTACAGGACGAAGAGCAGGTTGGCGGCGTACGGGACGATGAGGCTGGTCCGGAAAGTTCTACCTGTGGGACACGACATTCAGGAGGAACATCAGAGGAGGAGGTGGAGGAGGAAACATTCAGCTCCTCGTTAATGTAACGCTCAGGACGACATTTTAACAGACGCTCAGCAGGACAAAGACTAAAGTCTCTGCTAACAAGATGCTAACAGGAGCTGCTAACAAGATGCTAACAGGAGCTGCTAACAAGATGCTAACAGGAGCTGCTAACAAGATGCTAACAGGAGCTACTAACAAGATGCTAACAGGAGCTGCTAACAAGATGCTAACAGGAGCTGCTAACAAGATGCTAACAGGAGCTGCTAACAAGATGCTAACAGGAGCTGCTAACAAGATGCTAACAGGAGCTACTAACAAGATGCTAACAGGAGCTGCTAACAAGATGCTCTAACAGGAGCTGCTAACAAGATGCGCTAACAGGAGCTGCTAACAGGAGCTGCTAACAAGATGCTAACAGGAGCTACTAACAAGATGCTAACAGGAGCTGCTAACAAGATGCGCTAACAGGAGCTGCTAACAGGAGCTGCTAACAAGATGCTAACAGGAGCTACTAACAAGATGCTAACAGGAGCTGCTAACAAGATGCTAACAGGAGCTGCTAACAGGAGCTGCTAACAAGATGCTAACAGGAGCTGCTAACAAGATGCTAACAGGAGCTGCTAACAAGATGCTAACAGGAGCTGCTAACAGGAGCTGCTAACAAGATGCTAACAGGAGCTGCTAACAAGATGCTAACAGGAGCTGCTAACAGGAGCTGCTAACAAGATGCTAACAGGAGCTGCTAACAGGAGCTGCTAACAAGATGCTAACAGGAGCTGCTAACAAGATGCTAACAGGAGCTGCTAACAGGAGCTGCTAACAAGATGCTAACAGGAGCTGCTAACAAGATGCTAACAGGAGCTGCTAACAGGAGCTGCTAACAAGATGCGCTAACAGGAGCTGCTAACAAGATGCTAACAGGAGCTGCTAACAAGATGCGCTAACAGGAGCTGCTAACAAGATGCTAACAGGAGCTGCTAACAGGAGCTGCTAACAAGATGCTAACAGGAGCTGCTAACAGGAGCTGCTAACAAGATGCTAACAGGAGCTGCTAACAAGATGCTAACAGGAGCTGCTAACAGGAGCTGCTAACAAGATGCGCTAACAGGAGCTGCTAACAAGATGCGCTAACAGGAGCTGCTAACAAGATGCTAACAGGAGCTGCTAACAGGAGCTGCTAACAAGATGCTAACAGGAGCTGCTAACAGGAGCTGCTAACAAGATGCTAACAGGAGCTACTAACAAGATGCTAACAGGAGCTGCTAACAAGATGCTAACAGGAGCTGCTAACAAGATGCTAACAGGAGCTGCTAACAAGATGCTAACAGGAGATGCTAACAAGATGCTAACAGGAGCGGCTAACAGGAGCGGCTAACAAGATGCTAACAGGAGCTGCTAACAAGATGCTAACAAGATGCTAACAGGAGCGGCTAACAAGAGCTGCTAACATGCTGCTAACGTGCTGCTAACAGGAGCTGCTAACATGCTGCTAACAGCTAATTGAGCTACTTTAAAGCGACAGTCTGACAACATGTGAACACTGAAGACACGTCTGTAGAGAGAACAGCAGCAGCGACCTGCTGACCACCTGATGAGCCGTTCAGGGTCTCGCTGACGGCGGTGATGTTTTCTGTTCTCTCATTGGTTCCCTGGCAGCCTATATGTTGGTGTTAGCATGCTAGCATCAGATTAGCATGACTAAATCATTTAATTATTCATGTTTAGTTGTGTGCTCGTCTCTGATTGGACGTCGGGACGGGGGACGGGGCTTCGTACCGTGCTGCGTGCGGTAGTTGCTGGCGGTGGGCGGAGTCTGGTCCTTGTAGAGCCCCAGCAGGGAGAGGAGAGGGAGAAGCGTCTCGGCGTGACCCACCAGGATGGAGGCCGGCTCAGGCGCCGCGTCCGTGGACCTGAACGACACCGACAGTCACTGATGATCAATAAAGTTCATTCAAATTCACATCCTGACAGCTTCCTGCCCTCTGTGTCCCTTCAAAACAAGAGCAGTAAGTTTGAAGGAGGAGTCTGTAAGAGGCCTGCAGGCGGCGCCGCAGCTGCACAGCGACATCACAGACCTGCGAGGGCGTCCGGCTTTGTCGAGCGTCCTGAAGACGTGATGGAAGAGAGGACAGCTGGACAGGCCGCTGATCACATGACCGTGGGAGCGCTTCCAGTACTGCTTCAGGTCCGACTTGTACTCCAGCACCTGCAGAGAGACGGCAGGTGAACCAGAACCAGAACCAGCAGGGCGCCGCTAGTCAATATTCACTCATCGCCAACGATCGGACGAGTCTGCGCTTCTCTGAAAGGTCGACCTGATGATCTGACTGATTTTAATTAGCGGTTATTTTTCTGACCATTTAAAACATCGTTTCCATGGTAACATCTTCTATAAATGAGGTTTGCATTTATTCCATTTATCAGCTGTCACTAATTAATGTTCATCAATATTAATTCAGTGAGAGGGAGGAGGCTCCGCTCTGTGGTCCAATCAGAGCGAGACGTCTTCTAATCAGCTGTTTCAATTCAAAGCAGCTTTATTGGCATGAAAGTAAAACAACAGTGTTGCCAAAGCTACGAATAAATTAAAAATAAAACACACAATTTCATACATTTCATTAAATTAAATAAATAAAACAGAAGAAGTGTTTGTGTGTTGATGAAAAATAAATAAACAATAAATATTTAAAATAAAACCGTAAAAATTAATTAATAAAAAAACAAAACAAATTTAAAAATAAAACAATTACTAAAATATCTATTGATCTCTATGTGAGTACACGAGTACATGATGTGAGTACACGATGTGAGTACACGAGTACATGATGTGAGTACACGATGTGAGTACACGAGTACATGATGTGAGTACACGATGTGAGTACATGATGTGAGTACACGAGAACACGATGTGAGTACACGATGTGAGTACACGAGAACACGATGTGAGTACACGATGTGAGTACACGATGTGAGTACATGATGTGAGTACACGAGAACACGATGTGAGTACACGATGTGAGTACACGATGTGAGTACACGAGAACACGATGTGAGTACACGATGTGAGTACACGATGTGAGTACACGAGAACACGATGTGAGTACACGATGTGAGTACACGATGTGAGTACACGAGAACACGATGTGAGTACACGATGTGAGTACACGATGTGAGTACACGAGAACACGATGTGAGTACACGATGTGAGTACACGAGAACACGATGTGAGTACACGATGTGAGTACACGATGTGAGTACATGATGTGAGTACACGAGAACACGATGTGAGTACACGATGTGAGTACACGAGTACATGATGTGAGTACACGATGTGAGTACACGATGTGAGTACATGATGTGAGTACACGAGAACACGATGTGAGTACACGATGTGAGTACACGAGAACACGATGTGAGTACACGATGTGAGTACACGATGTGAGTACACGAGAACACGATGTGAGTACACGAGTACATGATGTGAGTACACGATGTGAGTACACGAGTACATGATGTGAGTACACGATGTGAGTACACGATGTGAGTACATGATGTGAGTACACGAGAACACGATGTGAGTACACGATGTGAGTACACGAGAACACGATGTGAGTACACGATGTGAGTACACGATGTGAGTACACGAGAACACGATGTGAGTACACGAGAACACGATGAGAGTACACGATGTGAGTACACGAGAACACGATGTGAGTACACGATGTGAGTACACGATGTGAGTACACGATGTGAGTACACGAGAACACGATGTGAGTACACGAGAACACGATGTGAGTACACGAGAACACGATGTGAGTACACGATGTGAGTACACGAGAACACGATGTGAGTACACGATGTGAGTACACGATGTGAGTACACGAGAACACGATGTGAGTACACGAGAACACGATGTGAGTACATGAGAACACGAGTACATGATGTGAGTACACGAGTATACGATGTGAGTACACGATGTGAGTACATGAGTACATGATGTGAGTACATGAGTACATGATGTGAGTACATGAGTACACGAGTACATGATGTGAGTACACGAGTACATGATGTGAGTACACGATGTGAGTACACGATGTGAGTACACGAGTACATGATGTGAGTACACGATGTGAGTACACGAGTACATGATGTGAGTACACGATGTGAGTACACGATGTGAGTACACGAGTACATGATGTGAGTACACGATGTGAGTACACGAGTACATGATGTGAGTACACGATGTGAGTACACGATGTGAGTACACGATGTGAGTACACGAGAACACGATGTGAGTACACGAGAACACGATGTGAGTACATGAGAACACGAGTACATGATGTGAGTACACGAGTATACGATGTGAGTACACGATGTGAGTACATGAGTACATGATGTGAGTACATGAGTACATGATGTGAGTACATGAGTACACGAGTACATGATGTGAGTACACGAGTACATGATGTGAGTACACGAGTACATGATGTGAGTACACGATGTGAGTACACGATGTGAGTACACGAGTACATGATGTGAGTACACGATGTGAGTACACGAGTACATGATGTGAGTACACGATGTGAGTACACGATGTGAGTACACGAGTACATGATGTGAGTACACGATGTGAGTACACGAGTACATGATGTGAGTACACGATGTGAGTACACGATGTGAGTACACGAGTACATGATGTGAGTACACGATGTGAGTACACGATGTGAGTACACGATGTGAGTACACGAGTACATGATGTGAGTACACGATGTGAGTACACGATGTGAGTACACGATGTGAGTACACGAGTACATGATGTGAGTACACGATGTGAGTACACGAGTACATGATGTGAGTACACGATGTGAGTACACGATGTGAGTACACGAGTACATGATGTGAGTACACGATGTGAGTACACGATGTGAGTACACGATGTGAGTACACGAGTACACGATGTGAGTACACGATGTGAGTACACGAGTACACGATGTGAGTACACGATGTGAGTACACGAGTACACGATGTGAGTACACGATGTGAGTACACGAGTACATGATGTGAGTACACGAGTACATGATGTGAGTACACGATGTGAGTACACGATGTGAGTACACGAGTACATGATGTGAGTACACGAGTACACAATGTGAGTACATGAGAACACGATGTGAGTACACGAGTACACGATGTGAGTACACGAGTACACGATGTGAGTACATGAGTACACGATGTGAGTACATGAGTACACGATGTGAGTACACGATGTGAGTACACGAGAACACGATGTGAGTACATGAGTACACGATGTGAGTACATGAGTACACGATGTGAGTACCTTTGCGTCGCTCTCGTCGAACAGGAAGCACCACGGCGAGTGAAGAGATTTGATGGCGAGCTCGTAGGAACACAGGAAGAAAGCAGCTTCCACCAGATCTACAGGAGCCACAGAGGGACACACTTCATTAAAACCAGTCCACCTCAGTCCTGCAGGATCTGGTCCAGGTTCAAGGTTCAGTGGTGCCGTTACTACCGAGGAGACAAACGAGTCGGCGCCATTTTACCATCAGAAAGAGACATTTAGAAAGGGATGAATGAGGCTGACATGACTCGCCGCCCTTCCTGGACCTGCGAGTCATTTCAGCGCCACGTGGGAAACGGGACCCAGGGGTAGCGTGTCTGACCCGGCGTGAGGCGGTGGTGAGGAAGGCCGAGCCTGTCGGCCATCTTCCTCCTCACGGCGTCCATCTCCTCGCCGTGCTTGAACTTCTCCACCTCCTGCAGCGCCGTGCGGTTCCTCTCCACGCCCTCCACGTAACCACGGCAGCGCTCGAAGAAACGCATCAGCTCGTCGTCCAGCTGGTGGCGGTACTGCGGCTCTGCGGAGACACGGTACACAACCGAGGTACTTTACTTAGTACTCACCTCAGAGGGAGATACTGCACTTTCTACTACGTTCATCTGACAGCTGGTGGTGTCGCTGCAAGGAGAAGCCCCTCCTCCTCCTGAAGGAGAAGCCCCTCCTCCTCCTGAAGGAGAAGCCCCTCCTCCTGAAGGAGAAGCCCCTCCTCCTCCTGAAGGAGAAGCCCCTCCTGCTGAAGGAGAAGCCCCTCCTGCTGAAGGAGAAGCCCCTCCTCCTCCTGAAGGAGAAGCCCCTCCTCCTCCTGAAGGAGAAGCCCCTCCTCCTCCTGAAGGAGAAGCCCCTCCTGCTGAAGGAGAAGCCCCTCCTCCTCCTGAAGGAGAAGCCCCTCCTCCTCCTGAAGGAGAAGCCCCTCCTCCTCCTGAAGGAGAAGCCCCTCCTGCTGAAGGAGAAGCCCCTCCTCCTCCTGCTGAAGGAGAAGCCCCTCCTCCTCCTGCTGAAGGAGAAGCCCCTCCTGCTGAAGGAGAAGCCCCTCCTCCTCCTGAAGGAGAAGCCCCTCCTGCTGAAGGAGAAGCCCCTCCTCCTCCTGAAGGAGAAGCCCCTCCTCCTCCTGAAGGAGAAGCCCCTCCTCCTCCTCCTCCTCCTGGTCTCACCTGAGCCTCCCCCGAGCTCCTGCAGCCCCTCCTGAAACGCCTCCACGCTGCTCACACAGCGATGCTTCGAGCTGCTGCGGAAACTGATCCTCCTCAAGTTCTCCTCCGACAGGAGCGCCGGGAACAAGGAGGAGAGACGCCCGGCGAGCTGACGGAGGTCGTCACGACCCTTCATCACCAGCTGACCTGGGGGGAGGAGAAGGGAGGAGCAGAGGGGTTAGCAGGAGTACTTCCTAGAATACTGCAGTACTATGAGACATTTCCACAGTACTCCGTGTACCGCTGGTGTATTAACGTGTGTAATAAAGACACTTCCGGTGTGCTGAGCAGTATTTCCACAGTAAAGTACAGCAGATGTAATGAAGGCGGTGCTGATCGGTACCGTCCATGTCCTCGGTGTACCACATGTCCCAGCGGTTCCGGATGTCCTGGATCCAGGTCTCGGACCCCCCGGAAGCTTCCGTCCGGACCAGCTCGCTCAGCTTCTGGATCCTGCGGATGTTCTTCACGGTCGGGTACCGGCTGCCGTGCCTGATGACGGCGGTCAGGTGGACCGGGGAGCACCGCTCGGCGGGCGGAGGTTTCAGGACGGTTCTGTTCACGGATAAAGGGTCCCGCAGCAGGTGCGGGTTCACCTCCTCGTACCGGGTCTTGGTCCCGAAGTAAGTTGCGATGTGCGGGACGTCCGGGACCGAAGAGCAGGAGAGGCGGGTCAGAACCAGGCTGAGAGCCGCCACCAGGAGGCTGCGACCGGGCGGGAACACGGGGAACATGTCGGCCCGTGTCAGAGGAACCGAGCTGAACCGAGCTGAACCGAGCTAGACCGAGCTGAACCGAGCTGAACCGAGCTAACGCCTCCGAGCCTTTGTTTGCTTTGTTGATGTTCCGGGTTCATCTGACCTTTGACCTCTCTGTGGCGCCGCCCCGCAGCGGCCGACCGAAAACACTTCCGGAGTTTTTAAATAGACGGTTTCTCATAAAACTGCGACTTATAATAAAAAATACGGACACCAGTACACAGAGATGCGTTGCTGTAGTACTTGTACTGCATGTGAGATGGTTACAAATGATCCGTTTGGCTTCAAACTACTGAAAATCTCCCGTCAGCTTCCGTTAAATACAGCTTCCGGTTAACACGATCCAAAATAAAAGCCGAAACAAAACAAATTACTCCCGTTAAATTTTCAAAATAAAAGCTTCAAACGCTTCAGTTCATCATCTCGAAATATTTCTTTTATCTTTTAATGTTCAAAATAAGAAAAATATAAATCAGAAGGCATCGATCTGTGCAGCAAACTCCAACATGCATGGAATAAAAACAACAACACATTTTAAACATCAGACACAAACTAAGAGATAGTAAAATAAACTATGAAAATAAAAACAAGGTCGCAAAACTGCTTAGAATATCATCAAGTGCACCATTTAGGTGTGTTTTGCAGAGTGTTTTGCTACAAGCCTGTTTCAGCTCTGACCAGGACACCTGTCCATCACTGATCAATCACACCAGTCAACAGTCTTATCAGTTAGACTCTGTCTCTGTCCTCAGTCAGAGGACAGCGAGACACTTTACTACAAAAAATTACCTGAGGAGACTTTTCCTCCCATCCCCAGAGAGAAATACACCAGTAGACATTACATCATGTTCAGCTTTCAATATCGCACATTCAACTACAGAACTTTTTTTTTTTTTTTTTTTTTTTTTTTTTTTTAAACCTGTCCTGCCCAGCAGCCTGGTATAGAGTATAATGACCTGGATACCATATTGTGCCAGACAGATTTTACTTTAACAAGAGAGTATTAAAATACTCCTTGATCTGTTATTATTTATTTAATTATGTATTGATTTGTCACCGGGCCGGACAGGGGGGCAGACACGGGGATGGGGGGGCACAAACAGACAGCACAGAGAAAGGACAACACCTGCAAGAGAAGGGGGAAAGGGGGATGGAGGGTGGGGACAACAGGGAAAAGCTGTGGGAAACACCAATTGCAGAAAGCAACGAAACCTGCAAGAGAACAGAGAGGGGGGCTTGGGGAGGAGAAAAACAACAACAAACAAACACAAACAAAAAAAACAATAAAAATAATAATAATAGTAAAAGAAAACCAGCCGAACAGCAGCAATAAACAGCTGACATATTAATGACATATTAAGACAACTAAGAGAACAATGAAAACAAGAAACAGTCACACACACTAAATAAGCAACACAACACAGCCACGAGAGCTGGAATAATAATTAATTTAAATAAGTAACTGAAAGAAAGGCATCAGGAATAATTCTACCAGGGACAACCTAAGTTTGTTTGTGTCTGTGTGTCTGTGTGCGTGTGGGTGAATGTGTCTGTATGTGTGTGTGTACATGTGTGTGCATAAGCCTGTTAAAGAATGTAGTTGTTAGAGAGAGTGAGACGCCACGACTGTAACAGGCAGGCAAGAACCCCAGTAGCCAATAGGGGTGGAAGAAAGAAAAAGAATAAATCAAATCAAAAAAAAACAAAGACTCCCAGATGCACCGCGATGCAAACGCAGAAGACCCCGACCCAAATGCCAGTTGACAACGTAATGCCGACGGAACGCAAAAGAGGAAGAGCAGCGCCCGGACCGACCGCGTCGCAGACACAACATAGACCAGTGGCCTCCCCATCCAGCACCCCACCGCCGCGCAGCAAACAACCACAATGCCCAAATGCCACGCAATCATCAACACCAATGCACAAGTGACGAGCCCAACGCGCACACTGCGCGAGCACGGCGACACCCATGCCCAGCAGCCCCCCGCGAATCCCGCGTGCGAGGTCGGGCAAATGAGAGAGAGCAAACGGAACAACACGACAGCGAAAGCCAGCGGAGAGAGACACCAGCAGCAAGTCCCAGCCCGGCAGCAAACGCGCCGCACAGGTCACCGTGCACCCGCCAATAAAAGTCCACCGTCCCCCCAACTGCCGGAAAAAACTAAGGCCGCCGGCGCCAGCCGACATCCCCCATGCCCAGCGCGCCCCCCGGCCGCCATGCAACACCAGCCAAATCAGCAACGAGGCAAAATCAACTAGCTCAGCTGCATGCCACCAACAACCCACCCATCCATCAAGGGCCGAGAACTCCAGGCACAAACCCAGAACAAACCGGAGCACAGCCCCGCCCCGCACCCACACTGCACATCCCGAAAACTAACTATATACCTCAGTATCCAGAGGGGTCCAACAACTGGCCGACAGAGAAATGGGCAAGCACGGATCCGAGGCCAACGAAGCAAAACAGGAACGCAAACAGGTCCCTCCAAGCCAACGAGGAGATGCCTCCCCGGACTCCAACGCACAAACTAAACGCCCAGCAGCCATCCAGAGACCCTGCCCAGGGAAAAAGTATAATACATCAAGATGCATCGATAATCGCCCCACAATCCCACCGCAGACCCCCACCCCCAGAAGCCAGGACACCCTGCGACCCCCCAAAGCGCAAAGGACCCCAGACCGCATGTCCAGGGAGAAGCTGTACCCCGCCCCAAGGAAGAACAGCAGAAAGCCGTGCCGGGAAGCTCGCTACCGCCAGGGAGCGATAACGCGGGAGAACCAGGCCAACGGTCCCCCAGCCCAGCCAGAGGCATCCCTCCCTACAGTGCAGCCAGTGACAGCAGCCCCCGAGGCCGATTTCATCCCCGGACAGGGGCCCAGCCCCCCCCAGTCAAGCACCCCCAAGGAGGAGCACCAAAACCTACCCCGACAGCACCGGTCATGCGCCCCAGAGACTCCCGAATGCCCCCACCGTGAGAGAGCTGGCAGGGGGAAGCAGCGGGAGCGGGAACTACAGAACATTTAACCACAGAGTACGGTCTAGACCTGCTCTTTTATGAAAAGCGCTCAGAGATAACTGTTGTTGTTATTTGGCGCTATATTAATAAAATTGAATTGAATTGAATTGAATTGAGTTGAATAGAAATAACAGCAAAGGAGCGTGAAGACCAGGATCCAGATCTTCTTCACCAAAGCGGGCAGCTGTTATGCAGAACGTGCAGCGTTGTGGTTGAACACAAACGAAATTATCTCCTGACAAACACTTAGAGAGAGAATGTTAGAAACACTCTGAGACACAGGCTGCTGCAGGACAGAATCCAGGTCAGCTAGTTGAGATATGCAGGGTCAGGGTCAGGCCCACCAGGTCCTGGAGGGACTGTTTAATGCTTCAGCTACAATACTAAAGTTAAAAATATCTACTTTTGCTGTTTCACTTATTCCCACCATGTCAGAGCAAAAAAACACAGAAGAACGTCACAACTTTCATCAAAGTTTTTTTAGAAAAGCGGACTTTTAGGCCACAACAATCACAAAAAGGCCTCGAGATCCTGGAGGGACTGCCGTCCAAAGATAACAAAAGTTTCAAAAGACAAAAAGAAGATCTGCTTCCTGCTCCGTTTCTGATTTATTGTCACCGTGCAGCAGATAATGATTCACCTTTGGCCTTCCAACATCCAGCAGACTGAAGGTAACATCTTAACCAGCAGAGTGTGAAGAGAAAAGGAACCAGAACTTTCTCTGACAGGTTCGTTCTCTCCTTCTGTAGCCAAGAGCGTCAAAACGGACCACCTGTGATGCGCTGACATCATGTCAGCGTCTCCCACCTGTCTAATCATTTCTCTACACCAACAGCTGTTTGACTGAAGACCAGTGTTGGGCAGGTTACTCAGAAATGACTATATATCACTAGCTAGTTATTACTCCTGAAGCAATAATATTACTTGACTTTCCTGGGTGATAAAAGTAACTAGTTACGTTACCCGTTATGTTACTATAGGATATTACTTTCACACACCTTCCCCCCACCAAACAAAGCAGTCTCTCCCGACTTTCATGTAATATCATTTTCATAAGAGCAGAAAGGAGTTTCTTCATATTAACGCTCTCCCGACGAGTCTAAGCATCAGTGACAGCAGCTGCCGGAGTTTCTTTCTGTAAGTCTCATGTCGCTGTGCTGCTGCAGCAGATGCTCCAATAAATCAGATGTAGAATTGTTTTTGCGCTTGAAAGCTTTTTTTCTGGTCGCAGTTTACAACAGACGACATGTTCTTTACATCTTAGACTGTGAGACAATAATGGCAGCCGCTACTTACAGCTGTGGAAAGAACTTCTCTCTCCCTCGTCCAGTGCCGCTGACCTGCTGCACTGCCGGGCATTCACAACAAGGATGGTGCGTTCAGTAATGCAGTAACGCAGCGTTACTTGGATTAGTAAGTGTACTAATATTACTGTTTTGGAAACAGTAATCTGTTACACTTCTAGTTACCCAGTGACGCATTCCTGCCCAACACTGCTGAAGACTTTACAGCCAGCAGCTGCTCACACACACAATCAGACTCTTTCATTTTAGATGGAAATGTTTATTTTATTCATTTTACATGTCGACTGGCTGGATTTGCCTCCATGTTTTCTTTATCTTTGGCAGTTAATGCAGTTATCAACACGTTATCGGACTCTATGTGTCTGTTTCCATCTAAACATCATGTGAGATTATGTTCTAGATAAGTGAGAGAGATCAGCTGCTGATGTTCTGCTGTACGTTTTTCCTGGAGAACTACTGCACAGGACGGATCTTCATGCTGAAGGCCTTCAGAGAGTAGTCATTGCCCTTCCAACTACGCCACTCCACTCCAACAGCAAAGAGAGTCTTGTCAGCCCCCCAGCGATAAACCCCGTTGGGGTTTGCAGAAAGACAATATTTATACCAGAACGCCCCCAGGTGTTTTCTGGCACAGTTCCCCTCATTCCAGGTGTCGTGGTCTTTGTCGAAGGTGGTGAACTTCTGTCCACTGTGATAACTCAAGGCGTCTCCTACAGAAACATAACAAGTGTACAATCAGAACAATATGATAGACTACTGAATATGTAACGTCCAATTAGACTTTCAAAATAACACTACTGGTTAATGTTGTGAAACATCACACTTTGGTTAAGTTCCCAGCTCTTTGAGAAAGCCTGACAAAGCGTCTGTATTCGTCTAACCAAAGCCCTTTTCCCAAACTTAACCCAAACCACAATCTTTTCCTTAACTTAACCAAACCATAATCTTTTCCCAAACTTGACCGAAACCACAATCTTTTCCTTAACTTAACCAAACCATAATCTTTTCCCAAACTTAACCCAAACCACAATCTTTTCCCAAACTTAACCCAAACCACAATCTTTTCCCAAACTTGACCGAAACCACAATCTTTTCCTTAAATTAACCAAACCATAATCTTTTCCCAAACTTGACCGAAACCACAATCTTTTGCTATATTTAACCAAACCACAATCTTTTCCTAAACTTGAAGATCTTTTCCTAAACTTGAAGATCTTTTCCTAAACTTGAAGATCTTTTCCTAAACTTGACCGAAACCACAATCTTTTCCTATATTTAACCAAACCACAATCTTTTAATAAACTTAACCAAAACCACGAACTTTTCCTAAATTTAATCAAAACTACAATCTCTTCCCAAACTTGACTGAAACCACAATCTTTTCCTAAACTTGACGATCTTTTCCTAAACTTAACCGAAACAACAATCTTTACCTAAACTTGATGATCTTTTCCTGAACTTAAACAAAACCACAATCTTTTCCTAAACTTGAAGATCTTTTCCTAAACTTGACCAAAACCACAATCTTTTCCTGAACTTAACCGAAACCACAATCTTTTCCCAAACTTGACCGAAACCACAATCTTTTGCTATATTTAACCAAACCACAATCTTTTCCTAAACTTGAAGATCTTTTCCTAAACTTGACCAAAACCACAATCTTTTCCTGAACTTAACCGAAACCACAATCTTTTCCCAAACTTGACCGAAACCACAATCTTTTCCTTAACTTAACCAAACCATAATCTTTTCCCAAACTTGACCGAAACCACAATCTTTTCCTTAACTTAACCAAACCATAATCTTTTCCCAAACTTGACCGAAACCATTATCTTTTGCTATATTTAACCAAACCACAATCTTTTCCTAAACTTGAAGATCTTTTCCTAAACTTGAAGATCTTTTCCTAAACTTGACCGAAACCACAATCTTTTCCTAAACTTGAAGATCTTTTCCTAAACTTGAAGATCTTTTCCTAAACTTGACCGAAACCACAATCTTTTCCTATATTTAACCAAACCACAATCTTTTAATAAACTTAACCAAAACCACGAACTTTTCCTAAATTTAATCAAAACTACAATCTCTTCCCAAACTTGACTGAAACCACAATCTTTTCCTAAACTTGACGATCTTTTCCTAAACTTAACCGAAACAACAATCTTTACCTAAACTTGATGATCTTTTCCTGAACTTAAACAAAACCACAATCTTTTCCTAAACTTGAAGATCTTTTCCTAAACTTGACCAAAACCACAATCTTTTCCTGAACTTAACCGAAACCACAATCTTTTCCCAAACTTGACCGAAACCACAATCTTTTGCTATATTTAACCAAACCACAATCTTTTCCTAAACTTGAAGATCTTTTCCTAAACTTGACCAAAACCACAATCTTTTCCTGAACTTAACCGAAACCACAATCTTTTCCCAAACTTGACCGAAACCACAATCTTTTCCTTAACTTAACCAAACCATAATCTTTTCCCAAACTTGACCGAAACCACAATCTTTTCCTTAACTTAACCAAACCATAATCTTTTCCCAAACTTGACCGAAACCACAATCTTTTGCTATATTTAACCAAACCACAATCTTTTCCTAAACTTGAAGATCTTTTCCTAAACTTGAAGATCTTTTCCTAAACTTGACCGAAACCACAATCTTTTCCTAAACTTGAAGATCTTTTCCTAAACTTGACCGAAACCACAATTCTTTCCTATATTTAACCAAACCACAATCTTTTAATAAACTTAACCAAAACCACGAACTTTTCCTAAATTTAATCAAAACTACAATCTCTTCCCAAACTTGACTGAAACCACAATCTTTTCCTAAACTTGACGATCTTTTCCTAAACTTAACCGAAACAACAATCTTTACCTAAACTTGACGATCTTTTCCTGAACTTAAACAAAACCACAATCTTTTCCTAAACTTGAAGATCTTTTCCTAAACTTGACCAAAACCACAATCTTTTCCTGAACTTAACCGAAACCACAATCTTTTCCCAAACTTGACCGAAACCACAATCTTTTGCTATATTTAACCAAACCACAATCTTTTCCTAAACTTGAAGATCTTTTCCTAAACTTGACCAAAACCACAATCTTTTCCTGAACTTAACCGAAACCACAATCTTTTCCCAAACTTGACCGAAACCACAATCTTTTGCTATATTTAACCAAACCACAATCTTTTCCTAAACTTGAAGATCTTTTCCTAAACTTGACCGAAACCACAATCTTTACCTAAACTTGACGATCTTTTCCTGAACTTAAACAAAACCACAATCTTTTCCTAAACTTGACGATCTCTTCCTAAACTTAACCGAAACAACAATCTTTTCCCAAACTTAACCAAAACCACAATCTTTACCTAAACTTGACGATCTTTTCCTAAACTTTACCGAAAACATTATCTTTTCCTAAACTTAACCAAACCATAGTCTTTTCCTAAACTTGACTGAAACCACAATCTTTTCCTAAACTTGACGATCTCTTCCTAAACTTAACCGAAACAACAATCTTTTCCCAAACTTAACCAAAACCACAATCTTTCCCTAAACTTGACTGAAACCACAATCTTTTCCTAAATTTAATCAAAACTACAATCTCTTCCCAAACTTGACTGAAACCACAATCTTTTCCTAAACTTGAAGATCTTTTCCTAAACTTTAACGAAAACATTATCTTTTCCTAAACTTAACCAAACCATAGTCTTTTCCTAAACTTGACTGAAACCACAATCTTTTCCTAAACTTGACGATCTCTTCCTAAACTTAACCGAAACAACAATCTTTTCCCAAACTTAACCAAAACCACAATCTTAACCTAAACTTGACGATCTTTTCCTAAACTTTACCGAAAACATTATCTTTTCCTAAACTTAACCAAACCACAATCTTTCCCTAAACTTGACTGAAACCACAATCTTTTCCTAAATTTAATCAAAACTACAATCTCTTCCCAAACTTGACTGAAACCACAATCTTTTCCTAAACTTGACGATCTTTTCCTGAACTTAAATAAAACCACAATCTTTTCCTAAACTTAACCGACACCACAATCTTTTCCTAGACCTAACCAAAACCACAATCTTTTCCTAAACTTAACCGAAACCACAATCTTTTACTTAACTTAATGAAAACCACCATCTTTACCTAAACTTAACCGAAAACATTATCTTTTCCTAAACTTAACCAAAACCACAATATTATCCAAAACTTAACGATCTTTTCCTAAACTTTACCGAAAACATTATCTTTTCCTAAACTTAACCAAACCATAGTCTTTTCCTAAACTTGACTGAAACCACAATCTTTTCCTAAACTTGACGATCTCTTCCTAAACTTAACCGAAACAACAATCTTTTCCCAAACTTAACCAAAACCACAATCTTTCCCTAAACTTGACTGAAACCACAATCTTTTCCTAAATTTAATCAAAACTACAATCTCTTCCCAAACTTGACTGAAACCACAATCTTTTCCTAAACTTGAAGATCTTTTCCTAAACTTTAACGAAAACATTATCTTTTCCTAAACTTAACCAAACCATAGTCTTTTCCTAAACTTGACTGAAACCACAATCTTTTCCTAAACTTGACGATCTCTTCCTAAACTTAACCGAAACAACAATCTTTTCCCAAACTTAACCAAAACCACAATCTTAACCTAAACTTGACGATCTTTTCCTAAACTTTACCGAAAACATTATCTTTTCCTAAACTTAACCAAACCACAATCTTTCCCTAAACTTGACTGAAACCACAATCTTTTCCTAAATTTAATCAAAACTACAATCTCTTCCCAAACTTGACTGAAACCACAATCTTTTCCTAAACTTGACGATCTTTTCCTGAACTTAAATAAAACCACAATCTTTTCCTAAACTTAACCGACACCACAATCTTTTCCTAGACCTAACCAAAACCACAATCTTTTCCTAAACTTAACCGAAACCACAATCTTTTACTTAACTTAATGAAAACCACCATCTTTACCTAAACTTAACCGAAAACATTATCTTTTCCTAAACTTAACCAAAACCACAATATTATCCAAAACTTAACGATCTTTTCCTAAATTTAACCGAAACCACAATTTTTTCCTAAACTTTACCGAAATCATTATCTTTTCCTAAACTTAACCAAAACTATTATCTTTTCCTAAACTTAACCAAAACATGATCTTTTCCTAAACTTTACCGAAAACATTATCTTTTCCTAATCTTAACCGAAACCACAATCTTTTCCTAAACTTAACCGAAACATGATTCTTCTCCTAAACTTAACCAATACCACGATTAGTTCCTAGACCTAAAGGCATCTCACACGGACACTGTGTCTTAAAATTACACTTTGACACTTTGTCGGGCTTTCTCAAAGCGTTGGTATTTGACGCCCTGGGATTAGAACTCGTTGGATGACCTGGATGACTGAGAACCTCCTGCTGCCTCCTCACCTGCCCCTCCATCAGTTAATCCAGATACATGCAGTCTGTATCCATCAGACTCTGAGTCGATGGAGAACGAGGAGTAACGAGTGTACGCTTTGTTTCCATAGAAGTCCTCCATGTCGACCAGTAGCTCGTACTTCTTCCTCAGAGTCAGGTGGAAGAGAGTCTCAAGACCTGAACACAAACACATATAGATGAAGAAACAGTGAATTTCACAAGGTCACATTAGTGTTAGTTAGGTTTGGTTTCTCACCGAGCCAGTACTCTCCAGCAGCGCTTCCAAAGACCTTCTTGTACTGATCCCAGCCCCTGTAGAAGTTCAGGGTGCCGTCCATCCTCCTCTGGAACACCTGGGGGGGACGGGATGGAGGGAGAACTAGCTAAACACACCAGATACCTGACAGCTCATGTTTCCAGACAACAAGGTTTGAACCAGTAGTAAGCCTTCATTCAGGAAGTACATCACTTAAATCAGCTGCTGGATTCGTCTATCAGGGTCAGGAACAACAGACACACCGATGCACAAGTCAAAGAACATTATAGCGAGGCTTGAACAGGTACATTTGGGTGATTATTAAATGGTAACATGTTTATGTGTTTCTAGAGACGTGACGTCACCCGACTATGGTTGAGCAAAGTCAGTCTCATCCGCCACTCTCTGTGTCCGGTGTTCAATAAATCGAAGACATCATGTGACAGTTCAAGGTTACATGTTTACTATTCAAAACTGGTGCAGTGCTACTCTTGTTTAAATCATGTAATCAGATTGTCTGTAGCAAGAAAATTAACTGAAGGATGACAGTGGTAAGAGATCAGATAGTTAGCAGAGCTAGCTTGGTAGAGTTCATGGGAGGCCTCTGATCAGTCTGAACAGGTCCTGGATTTGAGAACTGCTGAGCCAGATTTGGTACATGAGTTAAAATACTCACCGTCCACCGTCCTCCTAGTGAGTCCATGTCACAGTACACCTACACACAAACAGTCAGTTAGTAGTATAGTCAGTTTATCCACCTGGGAATATTAAATATATCCATATGTGATACAGGCTGTACTACTGCTAGTACTACTACTGCTGCTGCTGCTGCTTGTATCTGTAGCATCTTGCTGTCTTCACATGTTGAACACTTCATCTAAATGTCGACCTGCGGCCCAGAGAGGATGATGCGTACCTGGACGGCAGAAGTGGACCCGATGGGATAGATGGTGTACACTCCACTGGGTCGGTTGGTACTTTGGTAAAAGATGTCACTGCAGTCTACCGGTTGGACGAGCTGCTGGCAGCTGGTCAACAGAGGAGCCAGGAGGAGGAAGACGACTGATACCAGCTGGGACAGGTTATTTAGTTTGATTAAAAACAAGATGCAGAATTTGAACATTCCCCCGCTGCTGATTCAGACCAGGTTGTGATCGTACACAATGGTGGTATTTAACCTGAGTTGTATCACTCTGAGATGCAACAAGAATTCTTTATAAAGCATGATGCACGCTGAAACATTTGGGACCATCAACGATTAAAGTGTAGTTTTTACAAAAGGAGGAGAAGGACAGAAGGTGACTAAGATGTTCATCTCACATTTAATTAAAACATATGTAGGGTAGGTGTGGGTAAATCCAGCCTAGTGAGGCTCTGACTAGTGTTAACTGCTACTACACACAGAAAGAAACATGTTAATTGTAAGAAACGTGTCAGCACACAATATTTTAAATAATCCTACTGAATGTGCTAATGCACTAAAACTACGGATAAACATTTAGACAGTCAAAGTTAAAAACTTACCTTCATTGTCAGATTTCTGCTGAAGTGAGCTGATGGAAATCCAGATGTCTGAGTGTCTGAGCACTCTGATGTCTCTCACTTTTTTATAATCCAAAGATTAAGAACACCTGCTGTTTCACACCGATAAAACAATTGGCCCAACATGTGGAAACACACGTCCTTCAGTGTGTGCTGTTGGATTACACAACGTGGTTGGCACCCACACCTGAGAAATGCAACCACATTTTGGGGCTTCGTCTTGATTCAAGCACCAAAGAAACAACTTTTTATTTGTTGGTTTTATTTACACTCAGTGCCTGCTTCAGCAGGTAAACCTGTAAAGTGCAACCGCGCAAATCTAAGCACAAGCAGCCGGTTTGAGTGTGAGTGCCGGGTTAGAGGGATTCAAATAAATACGCTGCATTACGTAAGTGACGTTTAAGTCACGCAATTCACGTGACAGTGAAGAAGAAGAAGAAGAAGAAGAAGAAGTTTTATTTATATAGCGCCTTTCCAGACCTCAAGGTCGCTTTACATGGTACATTTACACACTAACACACAACTTACAATCACATAGGATACATATAGTCACATTTAAACGAAATACATGTTAAATAGATATGTTTTTAACTGTGTCTTGAATGTAGCCACAGATGAAATATTTACAGTGTGTTCAAGTGTTGGTGATTCGAGTCCTGTGTTTGTTTGACCCACCCATGCAGCCCAACCACCTCCCATAGCGGACTTGCTCTGTATATTAGGTCACCTGACTTCCTAAAGGCTTTCTGGCAGCCTGGTGAGTTTCTACAGACGCTAAAGGCTATGTGACGCTGAGGGGCGTGGCATAATGTCTGTATTTTGGCGACCTGGCATGGATGTCTCCCTTATTTATGTTGCAAAGATGAAAAAACAGCTGCTGCTTCACACAGATAACACAATTCAATAAACATGTGGAAACACACGTCCTTGAGTGTGTGTGTGCCGTTGGATTACACAACCTGACAGGCCACCACGCTGTGGGGACTCCTCCTTTCTAGGAACCAAAGAGGAACGCTGTTTCTTCTGAGGTGTCACAGGTCAGGTCAGCATCAGGTCTGAGGTCAGGATGAGGGGGTAAATGTGATCAATAGTCTCCATAATGACATAGAGAAACAGTTTGTTTACAGACCGCATGTTGTTGTTCGTTGTTGCTTTTTATATACATTTATTCATAGACAGCTGTTTTTTTTCACCTACTTACATACAAATGTAATACTTTTGTGTTTTTCTTTTAAAATTTTACTTTTGAGTCACTGAAGTTTCCGCCTGCAGACACACACACATATATATAAAATAAATATGAACTGGTGGTCTGAGTTAAAAATAAAATCAATTTATTTATATAGCGTCAAATCACAACAACAGTTCCCCTTCAAGGGAACTCGAACTGCGTCGGTGACGACACTATAGGAACGCCTCTGGGCGTGGCAGGGCTGAACTATGAATGAAACTACTCCAATCCTATTGGTGTTACTAGAATGGTAGTGTGTGACGGCGTAACCGGAGGGGTATATGAGCACGCTGGCACATAGGACACATTAGCTTCTTTCTATTCAGCAGGCACTCTGGCTATGTTTGGAAGCTCAATTATCCTACCTGAAGTCGAGAAGAAGCAGATCATGTTTAAGAGATTCCGACAGTGTGTCTTTCCATGTGAGCGTTTCATCACGGAGGGTGTGCTCATGCTCAGGCGGCTCTCGAGGGGGCTGCCTGCGACCATTGCGAGGCCCTGCCCCTGAGGGTGCTGAGGTCTCGAGCGGCTCTTTTCCTAGAGGATGGTCGGATGCGCTCCCCTCGTGGCACAGGCCCCGCGGTCGCTGAAGCGTCGCGGCGGCTCCGATCCTGGGGATCACAACGCGAGATCGCCGAGGTTGGCGGAACGGCTGAGGCCTTTTTCCGGTCCTCGTCCGCAAAATCCTCCTCCCGTCTTCGGTTTCTCCCACTCGAGGGGTGAGTCCGGAGAGGCTGACACAATCTGGCTCTGAGGAGCTAGATATGCTTAGCATAGAGGAAACGGAACGTCATCAGCCCTCGCCGGGATACGAGGAGTTGTTAGAAGTGGTGACGTGGGCCGTGGCCAAGCTGCACATTGATTGGCCACAGGTGGTGCAGCAGCCATCGGTAGGCAGTAAACTAGATGAGCGGTTTCTGCAACACCCGCGTCGGCCCCTACCAACGAGTTGTGTAGATCGTGGAATAAACCCTTCTCTGCGCGGCTGTCTACGTCCCCCCGGCTGGACTACGGCAACGTGACAGAAATCAGACAGCACGGCTACGGGTGGCATCGCTCCTGGCTAGCTACCTCTCTCCCAACCTCGCCTCATCCCTCCGGACGCTGGCGTTCCCCACCAAGCCGTGTTGGATGACGTCCGATTTGGTGGGCAAGGCCTACATGGCAGCGGGTCGAGCTGGTGCCAGCCTGCACACGATGGCTGTCTTGCAGGCATACCAAGCCGATCTCCTTCGGGACTGTGACGTAGGGGGAGGTCCCTTTGAGGAGGACCTGACGGAGGGGAAGAGGTCCTGAGACCTCGAGTAGGGGTCCTGCGCACAGGAGTAGATGGCTACAGGCTACAGTTCCGGGTACGCCCCCCCAGATTCTGCGGGATGGTCGGGACTACAGTACACGCAGAACAGAGCCTGGTGTTGGGACAGGAAGTCCGCTCTCTGCTGAAGAAAGGGGCCATAGAACTAATTTCCTGCGGACAGAGAAGCCGGCTTCTATAGCCGATACTTCCTGGTTCCCAAGAAGGACGGAGGATTGCGTCCGATTTAGGTTCT
>NW_024041262.1:27929988-28014836 GCF_014851395.1 Micropterus salmoides
GACCTGGGGGAGGAGAAGGGAGGAGCAGAGGGGTTAGCAGGAGTACTTCCTAGAATACTGCAGTACTATGAGACATTTCCACAGTACTCCGTGTACCGCTGGTGTTTAACGTGTGTAATAAAGACACTTCCGGTGTGCTGAGCAGTATTTCCACAGTAAAGTACAGCAGATGTAATGAAGGCGGTGCTGATCGGTACCGTCCATGTCCTCGGTACCACATGTCCCAGCGGTTCCGGATGTCCTGGATCCAGGTCTCGGACCCCCCGGAAGCTTCCGTCCGGACCAGCTCGCTCAGCTTCTGGATCCTGCGGATGTTCTTCACGGTCGGGTACCGGCTGCCGTGCCTGATGACGGCGGTCAGGTGGACCGGGGAGCACCGCTCGGCGGGCGGAGGTTTCAGGACGGTTCTGTTCACGGATAAAGGGTCCCGCAGCAGGTGCGGGTTCACCTCCTCGTACCGGGTCTTGGTCCCGAAGTAAGTTGCGATGTGCGGGACCGTCCGGGACCGAAGAGCAGGAGAGAGGGGTCAGAAACAGGCTGAGAGCCGCCACCAGGAGGCTGCGACCGGGCGGGAACACGGGGAACATGTCGGCCGTGTCAGAGGAACCGAGCTGAACCGAGTGGACGAGCTGAACCGAGCTAGACCGAGCTAGACCGAGCTGAACCGAGCTAGACCGAGCTGAACCGAGCTAGACCGAGCTGAACCGAGCTGAACGAGCTAACGCCTCCGAGCCTTTGTTTGCTTTGTTGATGTTCGGGTTCATTGACCTTTGACCTCTCTGTGGCGCCGCCCCGCAGCGGCCGACCGAAACACTTCCGGAGTTTTTAAATAGACGGTTTCTCATAAAACTGCGATTATAATAAAAATACGGACACTAGTACACAGAGATGCGTTGCTGTAGTACTTGTACTGCATGTGAGATGGTTATAAATGATCCGTTTGGCTTCAAACTACTGAAAATCTCCCGTCAGCTTCCGTTAAATACAGCTTCCGGTTAACACGATCCAAAATAAAAGCCGAAACAAAACAAATTACTCCCGTTAAATTTTCAAAATAAAAGCTTCAAACGCTTCAGTTCATCATCGAAATATTTCTTTTATCTTTTAATGTTCAAAATAGAAAAATATAAATCAGAAGGCATCGATCTGTGCAGCAAACTCCAACATGCATGGAATAAAACAACAACACATTTTAAACATCAGACACAAACTAAGAGATAGTAAAATAAACTATGAAAATAAAACAAGGTCGCAAAACTGCTTAGAATATCATCAAGTGCACCATTTAGGTGTGTTTTGCAGAGTGTTTTGCTACAAGCCTGTTTCAGCCTGACCAGGACACCTGTCCATCACTGATCAATCACACCAGTCAACAGTCTTATCAGTTAGACTCTGTCTCTGTCCTCAGTCAGAGGACAGCGAGACACTTTACTACAAAAATTACCTGAGGAGACTTTTCCTCCCATCCCCAGAGAGAAATACACCAGTAGACATTACATCATGTTCAGCTTCAATATCGCACATTCAATACAGAACATTTAACCACAGAGTACGGTCTAGACCTGCTCTTTTATGAAAAGCGCTCAGAGATAACTGTTGTTGTTATTGGCGTATATTAATACAATTGAATTGAATTGAATTGAGTGAATAGAAATAACAGCAAAGGAGCGTGAAGACCAGGATCAGATCTTCTTCACCAAAGCGGGCAGCTGTTATGCAGAACGTGCAGCGTTGTGGTTGAACACAAACGAAATTATCTTGACAAACACTTAGAGAGAGAATGTTAGAAACACTCTGAGACACAGTTAGCTGCAGGACAGAATCCAGGTCAGCTAGTTGAGATATGCAGGGTCAGGGTCAGGCCCACCAGGTCCTGGAGGGACTGTTTAATGCTTCAGCTACAATACTAAAGTTAAAAATATCTACTTTTGCTGTTTCACTTATTCCCACCATGTCAGAGCAAA
The DNA here is from genome assembly GCF_014851395.1 of Micropterus salmoides. NCBI lineage: Eukaryota > Metazoa > Chordata > Actinopteri > Centrarchiformes > Centrarchidae > Micropterus > Micropterus salmoides. Next base: position 27,931,953 of record NW_024041262.1, read on the forward strand.
AAAAACACAGAAGAACGTCACAACTTTCATCAAAGTTTTTTTAGAAAAGCGGACTTTTAGGCCACAACAATCACAAAAAGGCTTGAGATCCTGGAGGGACTGCCGTCCAAAGATAACAAAAGTTTGAAAGACGAAAAGAAGATCTGCTTCCTGCTCCGTTTCTGATTTATTGTCACCGTGCAGCAGATAATGATTCACCTTTGGCCTTCCAACATCCAGCAGACTGAAGGTAACATCTTAACCAGCAGAGTGTGAAGAGAAAAGGAACCAGAACTTTCTCTGACAGGTTCGTTCTCTCCTTCTGTAGCCAAGAGCGTCAAAACGGACCACCTGTGATGCCAGCGTCTCCCACCTGTCTAATCATTTCTCTACACCAACAGCTGTTTGACTGAAGACCAGTGTTGGGCAGGTTACTCAGAAATGACTATATATCACTAGCTAGTTATTACTCCTGAAGCAATAATATTACTTTAGTTACTTTTATCACCCAGGAAAGTAGTTACGTTACCCGTTATGTTACTATAGGATATTACTTTCACACACCTTCCCCCCACCAAACAAAGCAGTCTCTCCCGACTTTCATGTAATATCATTTTCATAAGAGCAGAAAGGAGTTTCTTCACATTAACGCTCTCCCGACGAGTCCAAGCATCAGTGACAGCAGCTGCCGGAGTTTCTTTCTGTAAGTCTCATGTCGCTGTGCTGCTGCAGCAGATGCTTCAATAAATCAGATGTAGAATTGTTTTTGCGCTTGAAAGCTTTTTTCTGGTCGCAGTTTACAACAGACGACATGTTCTTTACATCTTAGACTGTGAGATATAATGGCAGCCGCTACTTACAGCTGTGGAAAGAACTTCTCTCTCCCTCGTCCGGTGCCGCTGACCTGCTGCACTGCCGGGCATTCACAACAAGGATGGTGCGTTCAGTAATGCAGTAACGCAGCGTTACTTGGATTAGTAAGTGTAGTAATATTACTGTTTTGGAAACAGTAATCTGTTACACTTCTAGTTACCCAGTGACGTGTTCCTGCCCACCACTGCTGAAGACTTTACAGCCAGCAGCTGCTCACACACACAATCAGACTCTTCATTTTAGATGGAAATGTTTATTTTATTCATTTTACATGTCGACTGGCTGGATTTGCTTCCATGTTTTCTTTTCTTTGGCAGTTAATGCAGTTATCAACACGTTATCGGACTCTATGTGTCTGTTTCCATCTAAACATCATGTGAGATTATGTTCTAGATAAGTGAGAGAGATCAGCTGCTGATGTTCTGCTGTACGTTTTTCCTGGAGAACTACTGCACAGGACGGATCTTCATGCTGAAGGCCTTCAGAGAGTAGTCATTGCCCTTCCAACTACGCCACTCCACTCCAACAGCAAAGAGAGTCTTGTCAGCCCCCCAGCGATAAACCCCGTTGGGGTTTGCAGAAAGACATATATTGTACCAGAACGCCCCAGGTGTTTTCTGGCACAGTTCCCCTCATTCCAGGTGTCGTGGTCTTTGTCGAAGGTGGTGAACTTCTGTCCGCTGTGATAACTCAAGGCGTCTCCTACAGAAACATAACAAGTGTACAATCAGAACAATATGATAGACTACTGAATATGTAACGTCCAATTAGACTTTCAAAATAACACTACTGGTTAATGTTGTGAAACATCACACTTTGGTTAAGTTCCCAGCTCTTTGAGAAGCCTGATAAAGCGTCTGTATTCGTCTAACCAAGCCCTTTTCCCAAACTTGACCGAAACCACAATCTTTTCCTGAACTTAACCGAAACCACAATCTTTTCCTTAACTTAACCAAACCATAATCTTTCCCAAACTTGACCGAAACCACAATCTTTTCCTGAACTTAACCGAAACCACAATCTTTTCCCAAACTTGACCGAAACCACAATCTTTTGCTATATTTAACCAAACCACAATCTTTTCCTAAACTTGAAGATCTTTTCCTAAACTTGACCGAAACAACAATCTTTTCCTATATTTAACCAAACCACAATCTTTTAATAAACTTGACTGAAACCACAATCTTTTCCTAACTTGACGATCTTTTCCTAAACTTAACCGAAACAACAATCTTTACCTAAACTTGATGATCTTTTCCTGAACTTAAAAAAAACCACAATCTTTTCCTAAACTTGAAGATCTTTTCCTAAACTTGACCAAAACCACAATCTTTCCTGAACTTAACCGAAACCACAATCTTTTCCCAACTTGACCGAAACCACAATCTTTTGCTATATTTAACCAAACCACAATCTTTTCCTAAACTTGAAGATCTTTTCCTAAACTTGACCGAAACCACAATCTTTTGCTATATTAACCAAACCACAATCTTTTCCTAAACTTGAAGATCTTTTCCTAAACTTGACCGAAACCACAATCTTTTCCTAAATTTAATCAAAACTACAATCTCTTCCCAAACTTGACTGAAACCACAATCTTTTCCTAAACTTGAAATCTTTTCCTAAACTTAACCAAAACCACAATCTTTACCTAAACTTGACGATCTTTTCCTGAACTTAAACAAAACCACAATCTTTTCCTAAACTTGACGATCTTTTCCTAAACTTAACCGAAACAACAATCTTTTCCCAAACTTAACCAAAACCACAATCTTTACCTAAACTTGACGATCTTTTCCTGAACTTAAACAAACCACAATCTTTACCTAAACTTGACGATCTTTCCTGAACTTAAACAAAACCACAATCTTTACCTAAACTTGACGATCTCTTCCTAAACTTAACCGAAACAACAATCTTTTCCCAAACTTAACCAAAACCACAATCTTTCCCTAAACTTGACTGAAACCACAATCTTTTCCTAAATTTAATCAAAACTACAATCTCTTCCCAAACTTGACTGAAACCACAATCTTTTCCTAAACTGAAGATCTTTTCCTAAACTTTACCGAAAACATTATCTTTTCCTAAACTTAACCAAACCATAGTCTTTCCTAAACTTGACTGAAACCACAATCTTTTCCTAAACTTGACGATCTCTTCCTAAACTTAACCGAAACAACAATCTTTTCCCAAACTTAACCAAAACCACAATCTTAACCTAAACTTGACGATCTTTTCCTAAACTTTACCGAAACATTATCTTTTCCTAAACTTAACCAAACCACAATCTTTCCCTAAACTTGACTGAAACCACAATCTTTTCCTAAATTTAATCAAAACTACAATCTCTTCCCAAACTTGACTGAAACCACAATCTTTTCCTAAACTTGAAGATCTTTTCCTAAACTTAACCGAAACAACAATCTTTACCTAAACTTGACGATTTTCCTGAACTTAAATAAAACCACAATCTTTTCCTAAACTTAACCGACACCACAATCTTTTCCTAAACTTAACCGAAACCACAATCTTTTCTTAAACTTAACCGAAACCACAATCTTTACTTAACTTAATGAAAACCACCATCTTTACCTAAACTTAACCGAAAACATTATCTTTTCCTAAACTTAACCAAAACCACATATTATCCAAAACTTAACGATCTTTTCCTAAATTTAACCGAAACCACGACCTTTTTCTTAAGTTAACCGAAACCGCAATCTTTTCCTAAACCTAACTGAAAACATTATCTTTTCCTAAACTTAACCAAAACCACAATATTTTCCAAAACTTAACAATCTTTTCCTGAATTAACCGAAACGACGATCTTTTCCTTAACTTAACCGAAACCACAATTTTTTCCTAAACTTAACCGAAACCACTATCTTTTCCTAAACTTAACCAAAACCACAATATTATCCAAAACTTAACGATCTTTTCCTGAACTTAACCGAAACCACAATCTTTCCCAAACTTGACCGAAACCACAATCTTTGCTATATTTAACCAAACCACAATCTTTTCCTAAACTTGAAGATCTTTTCCTAAACTTGACCGAAACCACAATCTTTTGCTATATTTAACCAAACCACAATCTTTCCTAAACTTGAAGATCTTTTCCTAAACTTGACCGAAACCACAATCTTTTCCTAAATTTAATCAAAACTACAATCTCTTCCCAAACTTGACTGAAACCACAATCTTTTCCTAAACTTGAAGATCTTTTCCTAAACTTAACCAAAACCACAATCTTTACCTAAACTTGACGATCTTTTCCTGAACTTAAACAAAACCACAATCTTTTCCTAAACTTGACGATCTTTTCCTAAACTTAACCGAAACAACAATCTTTTCCCAAACTTAACCAAAACCACAATCTTTACCTAAACTTGACGATCTTTTCCTGAACTTAAACAAAACCACAATCTTTACCTAAACTTGACGATCTTTTCCTGAACTTAAACAAAACCACAATCTTTACCTAAACTTGACGATCTCTTCCTAAACTTAACCGAAACAACAATCTTTTCCCAAACTTAACCAAAACCACAATCTTTCCCTAAACTTGACTGAAACCACAATCTTTCCTAAATTTAATCAAAACTACAATCTCTTCCCAAACTTGACTGAAACCACAATCTTTTCCTAAACTTGAAGATCTTTTCCTAAACTTTACCGAAAACATTATCTTTTCCTAAACTTAACCAAACCATAGTCTTTTCCTAAACTTGACTGAAACCACAATCTTTTCCTAAACTTGACGATCTCTTCCTAAACTTAACCGAAACAACAATCTTTTCCCAAACTTAACCAAACCACAATCTTAACCTAAACTTGACGATCTTTTCCTAAACTTTACCGAAAACATTATCTTTTCCTAAACTTAACCAAACCACAATCTTTCCCTAAACTTGACTGAAACCACAATCTTTTCCTAAATTAATCAAAACTACAATCTCTTCCCAAACTTGACTGAAACCACAATCTTTTCCTAAACTTGAAGATCTTTTCCTAAACTTAACCGAAACAACAATCTTTACCTAAACTTGACGATCTTTTCCTGAACTTAAATAAAACCACAATCTTTTCCTAAACTTAACCGACACCACAATCTTTCCTAAACTTAACCGACACCACAATCTTTCCTAAACTTAACCGAAACCACAATCTTTTCTTAAACTTAACCGAAACCACAATCTTTTACTTAACTTAATGAAAACCACCATCTTTACCTAAACTTAACCGAAAACATTATCTTTTCCTAAACTTAACCAAAACCACAATATTATCCAAAACTTAACGATCTTTTCCTAAATTTAACCGAAACCACGACCTTTTTCTTAAGTTAACCGAAACCGCAATCTTTTCCTAAACCTAACTGAAAACATTATCTTTTCCTAAACTTAACCAAAACCACAATATTTTCCAAAACTTAACAATCTTTTCCTGAATTTAACCGAAACGACGATCTTTTCCTTAACTTAACCGAAACCACAATTTTTTCCTAAACTTAACCGAAACCACTATCTTTTCCTAAACTTAACCAAAACCACAATATTATCCAAAACTTAACGATCTTTTCCTAAATTTAACCGAAACCACAACCTTTTTCTTAAGTTAACCGAAACCGCAATCTTTTCCTAAACCTAACTGAAGACATTATCTTTTCCTAAACTTAACTAAAACCACAATATTTTCCAAAACTTAACAATCTTTTCCTGAATTTAACCGAAACCACAATTTTTTCCTAAACTTAACCAAAACCACTATCTTTTCCTAAACTTAACCAAAACCACAATATTATCCAAAACTTAACGATCTTTTCCTAAATTTAACCGAAACCACAACCTTTTTCTTAAGTTAACCGAAACCGCAATCTTTCCTAAACCTAACTGAAAACATTATCTTTCCTAAACTTAACCAAAACCACAATATTTTCCAAAACTTAACAATCTTTTCCTGAATTTAACCGAAACGACGATCTTTTCCTTAACTTAACCGAAACCACAATTTTTTCCTAAACCTAACCGAAATCATTATCTTTTCCTAAACTTAACCAAAACTATTATCTTTTCCTAAACTTAACCGAAACATGATCTTTTCCTAAACTTTACCGAAAACATTATCTTTTCCTAATCTTAACCGAAACCACAATCTTTTCCTAAACTTAACCGAAACATGATTCTTCTCCTAAACTTAACCAATACCACGATTAGTTCCTAGACCTAAAGGCATCTCACACGGACACTGTGTCTTAAAATTACACTTTGACACTTTGTCGGGCTTTCTCAAAGCGTTGGTATTTGACGCCCTGGGATTAGAACTCGTTGGATGACCTGGATGACTGAGAACCTCCTGCTGCCTCCTCACCTGCCCCTCCATCAGTTAATCCAGATACATGCAGTCTGTATCCATCAGACTCTGAGTCGATGGAGAACGAGGAGTAACGAGTGTACGCTTTGTTTCCATAGAAGTCCTCCATGTCGACCAGTAGCTCGTACTTCTTCCTCAGAGTCAGGTGGAAGAGAGTCTCAAGACCTGAACACAAACACATATAGATGAAGAAACAGTGAGTTTCACAAGGTCACATTAGTGTTAGTTAGGTTTGGTTTCTCACCGAGCCAGTACTCTCCAGCAGCGCTTCCAAAGACCTTCTTGTACTGATCCCAGCCCCTGTAGAAATTCAGGGTGCCGTCCATCCTCCTCTGGAACACCTGGGGGGGACGGGATGGAGGGAGAACTAGCTAAACACACCAGATACCTGACAGCTCATGTTTCCAGACAACAAGGTTTGAACCAGTAGTAAGCCTTCATTCAGGAAGTACATCACTTAAATCAGCTGCTGGATTCGTCTATCAGGGTCAGGAACAACAGACACACCGATGCACAAGTCAAAGAACATTATAGCGAGGCTTGAACAGGTACATTTGGGTGATTATTAAATGGTAACATGTTTATGTGTTTCTAGAGACGTGACGTCACCCGACTATGGTTGAGCAAAGTCAGTCTCATCCGCCACTCTCTGTGTCCGGTGTTCAATAAATCGAAGACATCATGTGACAGTTCAAGGTTACATGTTTACTATTCAAAACTGGTGCAGTGCTACTGTTGTCTTGTTTAAATCATGTAATCAGATTGTCTGTAGCAAGAACATTAACTGAAGGATGACAGTGGTAAGAGATCAGATAGTTAGCAGAGCTAGCTTGGTAGAGTTCATGGGAGGCCTCTGATCAGTCTGAACAGGTCCTGGATTTGAGAACTGCTGAGCCAGATTTGGTACATGAGTTAAAATACTCACCGTCCACCGTCCTCCTAGTGAGTCCATGTCACAGTACACCTACACACAAACAGTCAGTTAGTAGTATAGTCAGTTTATCCACCTGGGAATATTAAATATATCCATATGTGATACAGGCTGTACTACTGCTAGTACTACTATTGCTGCTGCTGCTGCTGCTTGTATCTGTAGCATCTTGCTGTCTTCACATGTTGAACACTTCATCTAAATGTCGACCTGCGGCCCAGAGAGGATGATGCGTACCTGGACGGCAGAAGTGGACCCGATGGGATAGATGGTGTACACTCCACTGGGTCGGTTGGTACTTTGGTAAAAGATGTCACTGCAGTCCACCGGTTGGACGAGCTGCTGGCAGCTGGTCAACAGAGGAGCCAGGAGGAGGAAGACGACTGATACCAGCTGGGACAGGTTATTTAGTTTGATTAAAAACAAGATGCAGAATTTGAACATTCCCCCGCTGTGGTTGCTGCTGATTCAGACCAGGTTTTGATCGTACACAATGGTGGTATTTAACCTGAGTTGTATCACTCTGAGATGCAACAAGAATTCTTTATAAAGCATGATGCACGCTGAAACATTTGGGACCATCAACGATTAAAGTGTAGTTTTTACAAAAGGAGGAGAAGGACAGAAGGTGACTAAGATGTTCATCTCACATTTAATTAAAACATATGTAGGGTAGGTGTGGGTAAATCCAGCCTAGTGAGGCTCTGACTAGTGTTAACTGCTACTACACACAGAAAGAAACATGTTAATTATAAGAAACGTGTCAGCACACAATATTTTAAATAATCCTACTGAATGTGCTAATGCACTAAAACTACGGATAAACATTTAGACAGTCAAAGTTAAAAACTTACCTTCATTGTCAGATTTCTGCTGAAGTGAGCTGATGGAAATCCAGATGTCTGAGTGTCTGAGCACTCTGATGTCTCTCACTTTTTTATAATCCAAAGATTAAGAACACCTGCTGTTTCACACCGATAAAACAATTGGCCCAACATGTGGAAACACACGTCCTTCAGTGTGTGCTGTTGGATTACACAACGTGGTTGGCACCCACACCTGAGAAATGCAACCACATTTTGGGGCTTCGTCTTGATTCAAGCACCAAAGAAACAACTTTTTATTTGTTGGTTTTATTTACACTCAGTGCCTGCTTCAGCAGGTAAACCTGTAAAGTGCAACCGCGCAAATCTAAGCACAAGCAGCCGGTTTGAGTGTGAGTGCCGGGTTAGAGGGATTCAAATAAATACGCTGCATTACGTAAGTGACGTTTAAGTCACGCAATTCACGTGACAGTGAAGAAGAAGAAGAAGAAGAAGAAGTTTTATTTATATAGCGCCTTTCCAGACCTCAAGGTCGCTTTACATGGTACATTTACACACTAACACACAACTTACAATCACATAGGATACATATAGTCACATTTAAACGAAATACATGTTAAATAGATATGTTTTTAACTGTGTCTTGAATGTAGCCACAGATGAAATATTTACAGTGTGTTCAAGTGTTGGTGATTCGAGTCCTGTGTTTGTTTGACCCACCCATGCGGCCCAACCACCTCCCATAGCGGACTTGCTCTGTATATTAGGTCACCTGACTTCCTAAGGCTTTCTGGCAGCCTGGTGAGGTTCTACAGACGCTAAAGGCTATGTGACGCTGAGGGGCGTGGCATAATGTCTGTATTTTGGCGACCTGGCATGGATGTCTCCCTTATTTATGTTGCAAAGATGAAAAAACAGCTGCTGCTTCACACAGATAACACAATTCAATAAACATGTGGAAACACACGTCCTTGAGTGTGTGTGTGCCGTTGGATTACACAACCTGACAGGCCACCACGCTGTGGGGACTCCTCCTTTCTAGGAACCAAAGAGGAACGCTGTTTCTTCTGAGGTGTCACAGGTCAGGTCAGCATCAGGTCTGAGGTCAGGATGAGGGGGTAAATGTGATCAATAGTCTCCATAATGACATAGAGAAACAGTTTGTTTACAGACCGCATGTTGTTGTTCGTTGTTGCTTTTTATATACATTTATTCATAGACAGCTGTTTTTTTTCACCTACTTACATACAAATGTAATACTTTTGTGTTTTTCTTTTAAAATTTTACTTTTGAGTCACTGAAGTTTCCGCCTGCAGACACACACACATATATATAAAATAAATATGAACTGGTGGTCTGAGTTAAAAATAAAATCAATTTATTTATATAGCGTCAAATCACAACAACAGTTCCCCTTCAAGGGAACTCGAACTGCGTCGGTGACGACACTATAGGAACGCCTCTGGGCGTGGCAGGGCTGAACTATGAATGAAACTACTCCAATCCTATTGGTGTTACTAGAATGGTAGTGTGTGACGGCGTAACCGGAGGGGGTATATGAGCACGCTGGCACATAGGACACATTAGCTTCTTTCTATTCAGCAGGCACTCTGGCTATGTTTGGAAGCTCAATTATCCTACCTGAAGTCGAGAAGAAGCAGATCATGTTTAAGAGATTCCGACAGTGTGTCTTTCCATGTGAGCGTTTCATCACGGAGGGTGTGCTCATGCTCAGGCGGCTCTCGAGGGGGCTGCCTGCGACCATTGCGAGGCCCTGCCCCTGAGGGTGCTGAGGTCTCGAGCGGCTCTTTTCCTAGAGGATGGTCGGATGCGCTCCCCTCGTGGCACAGGCCCCGCGGTCGCTGAAGCGTCGCGGCGGCTCCGATCCTGGGGATCACAACGCGAGATCGCCGAGGTGGCGGAACGGCTGAGGCCTTTTTCCGGTCCTCGTCCGCAAAATCCTCCTCCCGTCTTCGGTTTCTCCCACTCGAGGGGTGAGTCCGGAGAGGCTGACACAATCTGGCTCTGAGGAGCTAGATATGCTTAGCATAGAGGAAACGGAACGTCATCAGCCCTCGCCGGGATACGAGGAGTTGTTAGAAGTGGTGACGTGGGCCGTGGCCAAGCTGCACATTGATTGGCCACAGGTGGTGCAGCAGCCATCGGTAGGCAGTAAACTAGATGAGCGGTTTCTGCAACACCCGCGTCGGCCCCTACCAACGAGTTGTGTAGATCGTGGAATAAACCCTTCTCTGCGCGGCTGTCTACGTCCCCCCGGCTGGACTACGGCAACGTGACAGAAATCAGACAGCACGGCTACGGGTGGCATCGCTCCTGGCTAGCTACCTCTCTCCCACCTCGCCTCATCCCTCCGGACGCTGGCGTTCCCCACCAAGCCGTGTCGGATGACGTCCGATTTGGTGGGCAAGGCCTACATGGCAGCGGGTCGAGCTGGTGCCAGCCTGCACACGATGGCTGTCTTGCAGGCATACCAAGCCGATCTCCTTCGGGACTGTGACGTAGGGGGAGGTCCCTTTGAGGAGGACCTGACGGAGGGGAAGAGGTCCTGAGACCTCGAGTAGGGGGTCCTGCGCACAGGAGTAGATGGCTACAGGCTACAGTTCCGGGTACGCCCCCCCAGATTCTGCGGGATGGTCGGGACTACAGTACACGCAGAACAGAGCCTGGTGTTGGGACAGGAAGTCCGCTCTCTGCTGAAGAAAGGGGCCATAGAACTAATTTCCCTGCCGGACAGAGAAGCCGGCTTCTATAGCCGATACTTCCTGGTTCCCAAGAAGGACGGAGGATTGCGTCCGATTTAGGTTCTGCGGTCCCTGAACCAATCTCTGAGGAGATTCAGGTTCAGGATGCTTACCATCCCAGCCATCATCAGTCACATCCAATCCGAGGATTGGTTTGACACGATAGATCTGCAAGACGCTTATTTCCACATCTCCATCCGTCCCTCTCACAGGAAGTTCCTGAGGTTCGCCTTCGGGGGCACGGCTTACCAGTATCGGGTTCTTCCGTTCGGCCTAGCACTAACTCCCCGCACGTTCACCAAATGCATGGATGCAGCTATGGCTCCGTTGAGGCTCCAGGGCATCCGCATACTGAACTAAATCGACGACTGGCTTGTCCTGGCCCAGTCTCGAGAGTTAGCGGTTTGGCATCAAGATGTCGTCCTCGCCCACCTTCAGCGTTTGGGGCTGCGGCTCAACGCGAAGAAGAGCGTGCTGAAACCCGCCCACCGGACCACGTTCCAAGGGGTGGTGTGGGACTCAATGACGATGCGGGCCCACCTGTCTCCCACACGCATCGAGTCCATTTTGTCCTCAGTAACCAGAGTGCAGTTAGGCCGCGGCATCACTGTAAAACAATTTCAGAGGGTGTTGGGTCTTCTGGCAGCAGCGTCCAGTATAATACCTTCCGGACTACTGCACATGAGAGCCCTGCAGTGGTGGCTAAAATCCAAGGGATTCTCCCCGAGGGGAAATCCGCTCCGTCTGATACGGGTTACGAGCGGATGCCTTCGTTCCCTGTCTGTATGGAGGAAATCTTGGTTCCTGTCCCAAGGTCCCGTGTTGGGAGCGATCTGTCGCCGAACAATTATTTCAACAGACGCCTCACTCACAGGATGGGCGCGGTCATGGACGGCTGCTTCGCGAGAGGCTCCTGGGAGGAGCATCATTTCTCTTGGTACATAAATTGCCTGGAAATTTTGGCGGTTTTCAGAACTCTGAGGAGTTTGCTGCCCACCCTCCGCGGTCGCCACATCCTTGTCAGAACCGACAATACGGCAGTGGTGGCCTATTTCTATCACCAGGGACCCGGAATCAAGGACCAGACCTGCTGTCGAGACAGGGGCTGAGGCCCGTTTTGGCCGCCACGAGTGTGGTTCTCGGATTTAATATCGAGACCTGCTGTCCCAGGCGGAGGGCCGGATCTTTCACCCGCACCCCACCCTGTGGCAGCTATGGGTCTGGCCCCTGAGGGGGCGCAGTTCAATAGAGGCGGGCCTGACGACAGGAGCAGTCGAGACGCTGCTCATCTCCAGAGCCCCGTCCACGAGAAGGATGTACGGCCTAAAGTGGAATGTGTTCACCACCTGGTCCAGAGAATGGGTGGTGGACCCAGTTACCTGCTCAGTAATTGTAATACTGGAGTTCATCCAGCACCGTTTCTCTGCCGGCCTCTCCCCGTCCACGCTCAAAGTGTATGTGGCTGCCATTGCAGCATTCCACGCCCCTCTGAGTGATGGGCCCTTGGAGAGGCTTCCTCTGGTCGTGCGCTTCCTCCATGGAGCCAAGAGGATGAGACCCGTGACTCGTTCCAGGGTTCCCACCTGGATCCCTGGAGTTGGCTGAGGCCAAGCACCTGACCCTTAAGATGACCTTTCTCCTCGCTATCACCTCTCTGAGGAGGGCGGGGGATCTCCAGGCACTTTCGGTTTCTCCCCGATGCCAGGAATTTGCCCCGGGGAGGGACAGGGCCATCCTGCACCCTTGTCCAGGTTATGTCCCTAAAGTTCCGGCCAGACTGGCAGGGTCCACGGTGCTGCAGGCGTTTCATCCCCCACCTCATGTGACGGCGGAGGACGGGAGACTTCATCTGCTCTGTATTTACACTCTGAGGTCTTCCCGGTGGAGGAAAGCAGACCAGTTGCTGGTGTGTTTAGAAGCGGGGAGCCCAGCTTGGGGACCCGAAACACATCAGCAACTGGATCGTTCAGACTATTTCCCTGGCCTATCAGGTGCGCGGTTTACCTTCACCTACGGCCATGAGGACGCACTCTACTCAAGGCATGGCGGCTTCTTGGCCCTCGTGCAGGGGTGTCACTCCAGGATTTGTGTGACGCGGCTGGCTGGGCCACCCCTCACACTTTTATCCGGTTTTACAGCCTGGACCTGCTTTCTGCACCCGGCACCTGTGCGCTCTTCTCCTAGTTGTGCCATCAGGTTCTGCACGCTGGGGGTAGGCGGGGTTTCGGCGTGGCCTAAGTGGTGATCTCGTTCCCATAGTGTCGTCACCGACGGGGAACGTCTCGGGTTATTTATGTAACCCTTGTTCCCCGAGAAGGGGAACTAGACACTGCGTCGGTCCGCCACACCTCAACCCGCCTGGAGTGCCTTGCTTCATAGAAAGGGGCTAATGTGTCCTATGTGCCGGCGTGCTTATATACCCCCTCCGGTTACGCCGTCACACACTACCGTTCTAGTAACACCAATAGGATTGGAGTAGTTTCATTCATAGTTCAGCCCTGCCACGCCCAGAGGTGTTCCCATAGTGTCGTCACCGACGCAGTTTGAGTTCTCCTTCTCGGGGAACAAGGGTTACATACGTAACCCGAGACGTTATCTCACAGCGCTTTTCATAAAAGAGCAGGTCTAGACTGTAAACTGTGATGTTATTTACAGAAGCCCAACAGTTCCCACCAAGAGCAGCACTAGGCGACAGAGGCGGAGGGGAGGAGGACGGGAGGAAGGAGGAGGAGGGGGAGGAGGAGGGTAGGAGGGGAGGAAGAAGGGGAGGAGGAGGGAGAGGATGGGGGGAGAATGAGGGGAGGAGGATGAGGGGAGGAGGGGAGGAAGAAGGGGAGGAGGAGGGAGAGGATGGGGGGAGAATGAGGGTAGGAGGAGGACGGAGGAGGATGAGGGTAGGAGGGGAGGAAGAAGGGGAGGAGGAGGGAGAGGATGGGGGGAGAATGAGGGTAGGAGGAGGACGGAGGAGGATGAGGGTAGGAGGGGAGGAGGAGGGGGGGAGGAGGGGGAGGAGGCTCCCAGAGGATGAAGACTGAACATGGAGCTCAGTGGGTGAGAGACAGATGGCTGAATGGTTCTTTTGGGTTTTCAGTAAACTGTTTCTGTTCTAACATCCAGGCCAATTAAAGCACTTTCTAATCGAGAGAGAGAAACTGAAACTAGTTTGGATCAAAGCTGAAACGTGATGAAGAGTCACGGACCGATAATCAGACCATTTAACGATCGTAATTAAGAGTCATTAATTGATTTTTAAAGTAAAATAAATTTTCACTGTGAAATATTTAAATTATTCAGAAACTCTTAAACTAAAGAGATACAAGGTTTTATTAGCAAGTCAGTAATCAATAATTCAAAGGTCCACTTAATAACTCAGGTGAGTTCACTTTATTGTTGTTTCTATATTTTGTCTGTATGATAATCTGAACCAGGGTTGTGGTCCCAGTTTTGGTCCTGGTCCTGGTCTGTAATGTATCTGACCTCAATATCTTACTGGGAGTAAACACCTCTCAGGACCTAAATAAACACACTGGGAGCTGTGGGACATAAATACCGTCCCGTTAGACCAGTCTGTCTGGGCATGCTTCTTCTCTGACACCTGACACCAGATGCCGGCCTCTCCACAAAAGAACCCGCCCCACCCTGCGCTGCCCCAGGGGCGGGGGAGGTGCCGGTCGCAGTGAATGAAGCGCTCCCTGTCAGGTCTGCTCGGGTTGTTGAAGCTGTGAAGGAGGGAGCGCTTGGTTCTAGGCTGAGCAGGCGACACACACAGAATTTAGAGGATAAAGGGGTTTGAGATTAAGCGCTCCTGTGGATCTGGGTGCGCTTGTTTAATGCCTCAGCACCTCCAGAGTTCACGCAGAGCAGTTGGTTAATGATTGAGGGTCAGCTGGTCACTTATTGACTGAAGAAGCTTTTTAACTGAAGTTTCAGAGACACAGTGAGACAGACTCAGCCAGAGTCTGCCGGGCGGACTCAGAGCCAGCAAGAGAAGATGTTTACTCTAGTCACCTTTACTTTGCTCAACTCTGCACTCTCTATTCTGTTTTCTTCACTCGGTGCTGTTGGACTGATTTAATTGATTCATCCTAAACTGGGCTACTCAGCTCCACCCAGCCGGCCGGTCTGCTGTCAGTGAAGGAGACTCCACCTGGATCCCTGGCCTGGAGGAGTAAACCTGCAGAGACACAGCTGTACATCAGATCCACCTCCAAACTTTAAGCCAACCAGCTGGACCAGCTTGACTAGCCTTCACATTTTGCGTCTGGAGAATCAAAGCAGAAGCAGCACACGAGGACGGTTCCTGTCAGCAAGACAGACTCTTTAACTGGTTTATTATCTGTGATCAGGACCAGGACCAGAGACCAGCACAGCGAGTCTGGTCCAGTCAGCAGCTGCAGTAGCAATGGTTGATGGGAAGCGGCAGAGCGGCGTGGTGTCACCTCCGGACGGAGGATGGGGCTGGGTGATCGTCGGCTGCTGCTTCATGATGACGGTCTGCACGCGAGCTGTGACCAGGTAACGCACGCACAGCGGCCACTTTATTAGGTACACCTGAACAATCTAATGCAGTCTACAAACTAAGATGGTAAACATAATGTCAGCACGATAGTTCACTGCTGTGTGTCAGTACAGCTGCAGATAAGCCCCGAAGTGTGAGGGAGTTTGTAAACAGGTCTGGCAGGTTGAAACAGATCCAGATTCTCAGCAACACGATCATCTCATAAAGACCTGCAGCAGGACATTCCTCTGTAACGTCTGATGTGAAGCAGTCAACACGTTGCAGCTCCGGTAACAGTCAGCCGGGCTATGAATAGTTAAAGTCAGAGAGAGAGAGAGGGCAGGTTTTACTGACAGAGAGTCTGTCAACACCACACACACACTAATACAGAGATACACACACTGATACACACTATTACACACACACAGGTTGTGAAACAGCTGATGATCAACAACGTCTTAAAGATCTTTCACTGCCGTCACAGCAGAAACTTTGAACACAAAGTCCTACACTCAGAACTCGACCTCAGTAACAGCACACAAGTACTAATAAGTACGTCAGTGATCAAACACAAAAGTTCTCATTATGCAGATTAGATCAATATATTTAGTTTAAAGCTGAAACAATGAGTCGCTCTGTTGATTGACAATAAAAGTATGTTTTTATGTAATATTTTATAACACCAAAGGATTCATTGAGAAAATAACTGGCAGATAAGTTGGTGTTGAAAATGATCGTTAGTTCTGTGCCTGTAAAATAAAACTATGCATTCAGGAGCTTAATGTATCCTCAGACATTTTTATAGACAAAAAGATTTATTAGACTTTCTATGTTCCACCTGTTCATCACAGTTCCTGTGGTGTGTGTCGCTGCAACATGTAGTTACACTTCTGGGGAGGTGCACATCAGGCTACTGCGTACGGTACGGTGTAGGGTACAGAGTGGGGTATGGCGGACAAATGAACCAGACATTAGCAACACTGCCTCCATGTTGGACTCTCCGTCCAAACAGAGATCAGCTCATTAGTCAAAGGTGCGAATTCATAAGTCGAGTTCGCCAAAGCTTGGATTTTATAATAATATAATAATAATAATCCTTATTTGTAGAGCACTTTTCAAAAACAAGTTACAAAGTGCTTTAACAAGTGTAAAGAATAATACAAAAAACAAGATAAGAGCATGAAAAATTAATATAAAATTAGTAAAATAGAATAAAATAAAAGGGATAAAATAAAGTCAAATAAGATCGGGAAAAGCTCTCCTATAAAAGTATGTTTTAAGAAGGGACTTAAAAGAGTTCACTGACTCAGCCGACCTGATTTCCTCGGGCAGGCTGTTCCAGAGCCTCGGGGCCCTGACAGCAAACGCTCTGTCCCCTTTAGTTTTCAGTCGAGACTCTGGAACAGACAACAGACCTCTGCCCGAGGATCTCAAGGTACGTGCTGGTGCGTATGGGACTAAAAGGTCAGAAATATAACAAGGCGAGAGGCCATGAAGAGCTTTAAAAGTGATCAATAGAATTTTAAAGTCAATTCTAAAACATACTGGGAGCCAGTGTAATGAAGCTAAAATAGGAGTAATGTGGTCATATTTCTTTGTTCTGGTTAAAAGCCTGGCAGCTGAGTTCTGGACAGTCTGGAGTCGATCAATAGATTTTTGGGTTAAACAGGTGAAAAGGCTGTTGCAATAATCCAGGCGTGATGAGATGAAGGCCTGTAAAATGGTCTCGGTGTCCTTAAAAGTTAACATAGATCGAATTTTTGCTATATTTCTAAGTTGATAAAAACATGATTGAACAAGCTTTGTGGTGTGCTGCTCGAAATTTAAATTACTATCAAACCAAACACCAAGGTTATAGCCCCCATCAGTGAGTTTGCTACAAAAGTTAGGCACTTCTGGTTCGAGGCTTCAGTTTGTCTTGAAGGGGGCGCCGGAGGGAAAGCTACATTACAGAACACGTCCTCTTCAGACTTGGCTCGACTGAAACACGTCACTTTGAGCTAATTGAAACACTGAGCTAGTGTGTGAAGCTCTGAAGGTCTCAGTATGAGACTCTGACACCTGAACAAAGTTACAGCTCCCTTTAATTTCATCAGCTAAGTTTATAAAAAATAAAATATGAACAGATGAGTTTAAATTAAATGAGAGCTTCAAAATCAGCAACTACAAAGAATCAATACAGCACGAGATCTACCACTGACAATCCATGCAATTATTTATAAAAATACACAACATTTTATATATTAGGGCCCGAGCACGAAACATGCGAGGACCCTGAAGGAATTCTTTTTGTTTCTTTCTTTCGTTCTGCAAATGAAGCACATTTTTGGCAGCCTAAACGTGCACGAAAACCTCACAAAATTCATGACGAAAATTTACGTGTCATAGGGTTTTCGTGCATGGTGGTGGCAAAATGGCTCGCTGGCGCCCCCTAAAGAGCACATTTTAACGCGATGTACAATGTTTTTGTGGCATGTGTATCATGTCCAGACCTACAAAAAAGCCTCTGGGAGTGATGCCCTAAACCCAACAGGAAGTCAGCCATTTTGAATAAAGGTCAGTTTTGGCGTTTTACAGGGTCCATAATTTAACAAACTCCTCCAACAGAATTAATCAGATTCAAGTTTCTAGCTATGCAATCTAAAGGAAATAACGAAAAGTTGTGCTATCTGTGAGGTTTTCTTCAAGGGTGTGTCCGTGGCGTTGAATATATATTATTCGCAATGAAACAGGATGTTGTTGTAACTTGTGTACATTAAAACCTCAGCAAGACGGCTGCAAGTCAGCCGCAGTCACTCAATGCCATAGCATCACCCACTGGCCACAGGAAGTAAGCCCTTAGTGACCAAAATCATTTGATTTACTTGGCATTTTCACAGCGTGAAACAGGCTTCATTTTCTGGGACCCAACATGTGATTAGCATTTTTGTCTAGCCCACCTGGGGGACACAGGAAGTGAGGTTTAACAACTTTGTGACCAGTTCAAAACGCATGATAATTCAGAGTCTCGTCTCCCCACCTACTGCGCTGCAGGCGTGTCACGGCATGAGGGCCCGTCCAATGCTGCTTGCAGCTTTTATTTGGTTCATTTTTTCATATCATGTACATAATTTGTACAAGTCGATGTTTTTCCTTACTTTTTCTAAAGATAATGTTTTGGGGAAAAGCGGTCAAGTTACTTTCTGTAGTTTTGTACAGGACGTCGCCAAGCTAACTTTTTCCCCCTGTTACCAGTATTTATGCTAAGCTAAGCTAACTGGCTGCAAGCTGTAGCTTCATATTTAGTGCACAAACATGAAAGTGGAGCTGAACATCTGGCTTTCAGAGAGGAAGAGGAGGATTTCACCACATGTTGAACTGTTTAAGTTTTAATGATGCAACTGGTTTGAAACCAGTTAGCAGGTATTAGGAGCTTAGGATGAACTTTGGGTTCAGGATTCATGAAAAGCTGCTGCAACGCGATGCAGAGCAGTCGTCCTCACGTTTCTCTTGTTAGTCGACATCAAACAGACTTCAGCGGAGTCGCTGGACGTGACCTTTGACCTCCTTCCTTCCTGCTGTGACCTTTGACAAACATTTCCTGTTCACAGTTTGCACTCCAGCCGCTCCTCTTCAAGCTCTCTCTGGTTCAGTCTGGGCTGGAAAAGTTACACAAAACTTCATTCATACAAAAACATGTGCTACTTGTGTGCAATTGTTATTTAACACTTGTGCACACTCCCACAATGCAATGCATAAAGCCGCTCACAGCTGGAAGATAACTAACACGAGACAGGAAGACGTGTTCTTACATAACTGAGACTTTTACACCCAGAACAGAAATCAGCTGAAACTGGACAGTCTGTCTGTACATGTACTCATTATATAACACACACACACACACACTGTGGGGGGGTGTACAGGGTCATTGAGGACGAGACACTCGTGAGATTATTTACTAAAAGCCCCACACGTGCAGTCGAACTGTACAACTCAGCCAGTAAACTCACATGTCGGCGTGCACGGCCGCTGTCCGCTAATTACTGTTATTATTAAGTATAATTATTACGTTCTGAAATCCTACAGTGAGTAAAAAGTACTAGGGGATTTTACTGATGTTCACAAGATCTGCCCAAGCGAACCACACTAAGTGGGAAACAAACTCTGGTGCGATTCAGCTGAATTGCGGTTGTCGCCTGCCGGCTTAAAAGCTCACTTGACTTTAAATACATTTTATTAAAAACGAGCATACGTCTGCTTTTACGAGAACGCAGTAACTGCAGCTTCCTCGGCCGCCACTTTCACAAGTTTGAAAAAATGTTCCACTACATAGCCGACATGGCGACTGTGGAGGAGACCATGACACTCAACTTTCTGACCGTTATAAGTGCGCCATCTGGGTACCCATAGTGCACTGCATGCTGCCATACTCCTCAGTGTGAACGCAATTACACACTCAAAGTAGTAAGAAGAGTCAGTCAAGGGCGCGAATTGTGGCTAAAGGAAAACATGTATAATAAAAGTCCCATGTATAATAAAAGTCCCAAACCCACAATTGTACGTAACTTGTTTTGGCGGTAACGTGACAGGTTGTAAAGTCTGTCCCATTAAACCGTTTCGGGCTCTTGCAGCCTCTCGCACTCAAACACTTACCAGGTGACGTCAGCTAAGTCTGTGGGGGTTCAGAGCAAAGGTCGGCATTGGTCCAGCAGAAAAGCAGGCAGGCTAGGAACAGATGAGCGCGTCCTCCCTCTGCCTTTACACACCTACCTGACCCTGCACTGACCTGCTGAGTGATGTTGATTCTTCTCTCACTGCTGATAGGAGACGATATCAGCTGTCTCAGGACACGCTGCTTCTTTCTGTTTTAAATAGTAATTGATCGGGAATCACTGAATGATCCGCGCTGTGTGTCTCTGCAGGTGTGTCTCCATCTTCTTTGTGGAGTTTCAAGGACATTTCGGAGCCGACTACTCTTCGACGGCCTGGATCCACAGCCTGGTGGACTGCACCACCATGCTCTGTGGTCAGTACTGACGCCGCACTGACAGATCAGCTGGGTCTGTCTTCAAACAGCTGACTGTGTTTCTGTGTGTGTGTGTAGCTCCTGTCGGCAGCCTGGTTGGTAACCGTTGGTCCTGCCGGGCGGCAGTGATGCTCGGTGGGCTCCTTTCCTCCTGCGGGCTCCTCATCAGCTCCTTCGCCACCAGCCTGGAGCTTCTCTACCTCTCCATGGGAGTCCTGACAGGTCATCACTTTATAAAAATATATCTGAGAACTGAGTGCTGGTTTTTTATGCAGATAGCGCCACTCTGTGGCCTTCAGTGAACATTTTAACTTATAATTCCTGAACTTTGAGACTTAGATGCTTTTCTTGTTGCTGCAACAACTTTCAAAATTTGTCTCCACGTACCCTAAAACACGTCTTAACTTTCTACAAATGTCCTCCTTTTCCAGGTCTGGGATTCGCTCTCTGTTACACTCCGTCCATCGCCATGGTTGGCTGTTACTTCCACCGGCGGAAGGCGTTGGCATACGGCCTCGCCATGTCGGGCAGCGGGATCGGCACCTTCATCTTGGCGCCGGCGGTGCAGGTGCTAATTGAGCTGTACTCGTGGAGGGGGGCGCTGCTCATCCTCAGTGCCTTCGTCGCCAACCTGTGCGTCTGTGGGGCGCTGCTCCGACCAATCACACTGCGGGAGGATGAGGCGGAGGGGGAGGGAGAGGAGGGGGAGTCAGTGGGGGAGGAGAGACTTGGTGAGGAGAAGCACTGTACAACACTACTTTACAATACAAATACACCCATGGTGCTACTAGTACTCCTGCTACTGTCACGTAGTACATCGCGGCAACAATGCTGCATGATTGGTTGATGGCAGTAGAACGGGCATCAGCTCTCCGAGAGATAAGCTCTCTCTGCAACTGTAGATTGTCCTCCTCATCCTCACCTCTCTGTCTCCTGCTGCAGGTATCATTTCGTCACAGGACGCCGAGCTTGCAATAAAACTGTCCAAAGAGGAGGACAGCCTCTTGTCATCAGGGAAGTTATCGTCGCCTTCATCCTTGCCACCGCTGCCCCTCCCCCTGCTGCCGGGAAACCCCACCACTCAGCTAAAGAAGAGGTGGTGCTTCAGCTCCTGCTTCCTGTCCAGTAAGGAGTACCGTTTCCTGCTGCTGCCAGACTTCCTGGGCCTGTCCGTGTCCTTCCTGTTCCTGGCCAGCGGCTGCAGCCTCCCGTTCGTCTACATGGTGCCCTACGCTCTGAGCGTCGGGGTCCGCCACCAGCAGGCCGCCTTTCTCATGTCCATCCTGGGAGTCATCGACATCGTGGGGAACATCACCTTCGGCTGGCTGACAGACAGGAGGTATGACTGCATATCGATGTGTTCCGAATGTGTCAGCAGATCAGAAAACTATTCAGTGCTTTATAAATATTCCTGCTGACAAACAGGAAGTCATGCTGCATTCCATTTACCTCAATATCAGTAGACAACATGTTTAACTGATGTATTTTGCACATAAGAATACCGTAACATGTCCACAATTATAAGATGGACAGTGTGTCCGACTTGAATTGAAAGCACATCAGTGTAAAGGTCAGAGAGCTGGACTGATGTGGTCTCTTCTGGCCTTGGTGAGATACAACAAACTTGTGGTTCTCTAAATGTTAAAACTGAGTCCAGGACTACACCAAGTCCTCTGGTCAGGATTGTGGTCTTTAACGTTAGCGAGTGGAGCTGAGCGCTGACTTTTAGAGTGCTTTTGCTTCTGTAGTTCGGTTCATTTGGTCCGTCTTTTCAGCCGTTTCAGTTCCTTTTCACACCCCACTGTTTGCTCAAAAATGCAGCAACACAAGTCACATCACTCTTTGGCAGATGCGTCTTTGAATGTAGCTTCTAAACTCTTCAATTTGTCAGAATAAACATGCTGGAAAGAAGTTGGTTTGTGAGATGCCATGGGGCTGTGTTGCTTAAGGGAAAACTGGCAACAAACACTTGGTTTGGTCTTCCAGTCGGTTCTGTCCAAGGTCTGATCACTCGGGAGAGGTCAGAATGGGCCGCTCCCGAGTTAGTTTGAAAGCATACCGAGACCTCCTTGAGGTGGTGTTGGTACGCTCACACCTGCCCAAACAAACCGCACCAAGAGGGAAACGAACTCCAGTGCGATTCATCCAAACTAAATGATTCAGGTGTAAAACCCTCTAAATCATTTTGCTTGGGCTCCACAGGAAATGTTGGCTCATCCAATCTCCATTTGCAGGAGACATTGTCACATAAATCTGTGTGTCGTCTGCATATTGACGGTGATTTAGTTCTGTAATCTGAGTTGGTGGTTTACCTGTCGACCTACATGTGTGCCCTCTTCTCGTGCACATATTTTGGGGGAGTGGCTTTGAAGAAAGACCTGGTTTCTCCAGCGCTTCCTTCCCCGGCTTTAATACATCGTTCAAAGATAAATTCAAATGTTTCTCATGTGTGAAGATTTTCTGCCTCGGACATTTGTTCCACTATTTTTACGATATTTTATAAACCAAGAGAGGAATTGATAATGTTAGCTGTAGCTATAAATGATTAAATGAAATGTAAACGTGTTGTTGTGTCTCGCAGGTGTCTGAAGCCGTACCGCCTGGCGTGCTACGTGTTCTCCGTTGGGATGGAGGGTCTCTGCTGCCTCTTCACGCCGTTGCTTCGTTCCTTCCCTCTCCTCGTGCCCTTTGCCGTCCTCTACGGTTACTTCGACGGCGCCTACGTGGCGCTGATCCCCGTGGTGACGTCAGACCTGGTGGGAGCTCCGTACCTGTCCTCGGCACTGGGTGTGGTCTACTTCCTCCATGCCATCCCCTACCTCATCAGCCCGCCAATCGGAGGTAAGAAACAGAAACAACCTTTAAATCACAGGATTAATGACCGAAGGCTAAAAACGTTGGTGTGTTCAAGGTGGTTTAGTGTTTCCTCTTGAATGTAGTGAAGTCAGGGTTTTGTAGATATTTCTAAATGTTGAATATTGAACATCTATTCTTTTTAAAGCTGAATCAATATCTTTCTTCCTTTTAGTTTTCCTCCCTCGTCAGCTGTTACTGACTGTCTCAGAACAAAAGCAGATAAAAACAGTTATTTTCTTAAAGTAAAGTTCCACTTTACTTAGCGTCAGAATCATGATTGCTTGGAAAGCTGGTGCAGATGATGATTTTGTGTAGAGCGGCAACGATTGGTCGATTAAATGTCAACTATTAAAGAAAAAATCTTCAAATTCTCTGATTTCAACTTCTCAAATGTGAATATTTTCTGGCTTCTTTACTTCTCTGTGACAGTAAACTGAATTTCTTTGGGTTGTGGCAAAATCTAAGACATTTGACAACAACACCTTTGGAAACACTGAATTCCCTGAATCTCCAGAACAGAACAGGTTGATATAAAACGTAATTATCTGTTAAGGTTGTTTTGGTTCAGTGGTGTTCAGATCCTTTACTTAGTAGGTAGTAAAAGTAGCAATACTACAATGTAAAAATACTACAAAGTCTTGTATTTATAAAGACCATACCAGAAGTTATGTCATGTCACGTTTCATATAGAGCAGGTCTAGACTGTACTCTTTGTAATATTATGTACAGCGGTGGTTCTAAACGTGGGGTCCGGGGACCCCCAGCGGTCCTTGAGGCGGCAAAAAGGGGAATAATTTATTTTCACTATTAATTTCATCCATAAGCAACATAATGAAAAAATGTTTGACTGTTTTGGTTTCATTCACTTTCTGTAGTAAAACATCTGAAAGCTAAAATCATATCAGGTCCTTGGTCTGATTTGTGTCAGTTTAGGGTCCTTGATGTCAAAAGAAAAGGTTTGAGAACCGCTGATTTAGAGACAACTTTTACTTTAGTAAGAGTACAACAGTGATACTTGAAGGGTGGTGTGTAAGTATTAAGGATATGGGCAGTAATGGAATATAATAATTTTGAGTTTTTCATTTGAGTTTAATCACCTGAAAATTATTCTTTTATATTATTGGATTATTTTTAGTTTATTAATACTTTTTATACTGGGTGATACTTTGATCTAAGACGGTGCGTCACAATGTTTAAACTGATGTTTGGATGATAGAGTGATGGGGGGGAACTTGTTTTTAGTTTACAGCTGATCTGAGGTCTGTTTACGGTTGGCTGTGAAGAACGCTGCTGTCAATAAATAAATAGATAAGAAAATATTACAGTATCGTGTGTTCTATCTGTTATCAATTTATTCCTTCAGCCTTGAACCCAACAGCTGCCTGAGGGAAGTGGTCAATATGGAAACTGACTGATCAGCAGGATGTGATGTAATGTTGTCAGAAGCAATGTGGAAATCCACAAGTAGCCAACAGAGTAAAAACAACAGCTTCCTGTTCACCTCCTTATATAACTCCTGCCAGGTCGCTGGGCAGGCGGCTGATTGGTCGATCGGTGTCGGCGTGTCGAGCTATTAGAAATAAGTAATCTCGTTTCTTCTTCTCCTCCTGCAGGTTGGCTGGTTGACGTCACAGGAAGTTACACGCCCACCTTCTTCCTCAGTGGCGCCGCCATGCTGGCCAGCTCGCTCGTCCTCGCCACCATCATCGGGATCCGCCACTGCCGCCGCCGCCTGGCCGTCATCAAGGACGCTAAGCACCAGCAACTCCCCCTCAGCCTGTCCAACCAATCAGACTGCTTCATCGCCTTCAACAAGGAGGTGGTCAGCAGCAGTGTTGCGTCGTAGCCTTAGAGGAAAGGACCAATCGTATTTATCAACACCAGAGAGACGTCTGGTGACGAGGGCTGTGATTGGCCGACATAGACGTCACACAGACACTTCATAGGAAGTAGATTTATTTAGAGACTGCTGAAGGCCAGCTGAGTGTCAACCCAGACACTGTGAACGACTTTTATTTTGTAGCCACGGGAACTCAACTTCCTGCCTCTTTTTGTTTGTTTTAAAGCCACATGCCGGTCACATGACCGCAATGGACACCTGGACGATCCGACGGGTTAAACAAAGAGACGGACGACAGGCAGACGCTAATGCGAGCAACAGGCTAACAGGCAGACGCTCGTCTTCTCAAACAGGAAATAACAAAAAAATGCAAATAGGAACTGTTTTTTGAGTCGCTGAACGCAGCTGTGTCATAAAGTAACAATATTAACTGTGGATTTAGGATGACGTTGCTCTTAAAGTGTTTTTATTCAGGGAATAAACAGTCGTTTATTAAACTTTAACGTTCGTTTGATGCCAAACAAAATGTGTCCATCTCAATAAATATGAAAAACACTTGCTGAATGAATTAGAGCTGAAAAACTTATCAGCAAATTATTTTCATAAGAAAATGTGCCAAAAATGTTCAAACTTCTAAATTGCTTCAGGAAACAGTCTTTGTCCGTTTGATCACTTTTGGCCTCTTTAAAACAAATTTATTATTAATTTGAGAGATTTTTCAAAATGTTTATCCTCTAATAAATAAAATACCTAAATGAAAACAAATAAAACAAACATATATAATATAAACGCACATTCAACACATTGAATACGCACAAAACATTTAACAGTTTGTTTGTATTTCACTTGATTCTTTGTTTTTATTGAGGTTATTTTAAATCTTTCAGGAATTTGTTTGCTATTTTTGAGTGAACAACAAAACATTTTGTACGTTAGTACAACATCTCGTCTGTAAGTCTGAGCAGTTTGAAGACAAAGTTTTATAAGTTTTACTTAGGCTCAGTGTATGAATGTGTGTGACTGGTGAATGCAGATGTAGTGTAAAAGCGCTTTGAGTGGTCGAAAAGACTAGAAAGGCGCTATACAAGTACGGAGCATTTACATTTACATTTATATTGTTTTTAGCTTGAAATGTATTTGCAACATGAGTTTTTGTTAATGAGAGAAATAATCTTTATGTTTTCAGCGAAGGTCTGAGGAACTGACAGAAAAATGTTGTGTAAAAATATGAAGCCACGCGACAAACATCTCAGGCTGGAATTTAGTTACTGTGAATTGTTAGAAATGTTAATGACGTTTTGAATGAGCTTTTCTTGCTTTCTCTCTATAGAGCAAGTAACTTCACAGCTGCCGTCTGTTTGGAGGAACGTTTAAATTTCTTAAACGCTTTAACTTAAGTCCTTATATAAGCAAGTCCCGCCATTCGGCAGCCATCTTGGTAAGGCCTCAGGTTATCTGGGACAGGATCAGGTCTCGATCTCTTCACTCGGACTTAAAACCTGCACGAATCAGCAGGAAAATCTAAAACAGTTTGATGACTTTGCCCTCATGGGATTCTCTGGGTTTGACTTCAGAAGGACGCTTTACACGTGGCGTTCGACGTCTCCTTCACGTGGAGCAACAGGCCGGTGCTGTCGCCTCGTGCTCGTCATGCCGGGTTCATCTGGTTTATCACTGAACTGGTTTATTTGCAGTCACGGGACCACACTAATGTAATATTTCAGGTCAGTGCTGTAGCGCAGTGCTTCCCCTCTCACGTGCTGCTGGAGGGGACTCTAGAGAGACTAACCGGGTGGATGAGGACTGGGGAAAGTCCCGTCCATGAAGGGACAGGATATGAACAGCAGCTGATCAATAGTCTGATCTATGGAAACTGAAAGTGTCGACTGCAGTTGTTTTTTTGTTTTGCCTCGTCATCGCAGCCTCAGCTGATTAATCGGTCACTAATCGATCCCTCCTGCACTTTTTTTCTTCCACTACATAATAAACCTGAGGAAGGTTCCACCAGGTTCTCTGAAGCTGTTCTACATTAGAATAATTAAATATTTCCCTCTCGACTTCAAACTGTTACAGAAGATTAGTTTTATTTTTTGTTTTTTTGTTGATCAATTAAAGGAACATTCTGTTAAAACATTTTTGTTTCCTGTTTTATTTTCTGTTTAAAGTATAAGTCTGGTTTAGGGCTGCAACTAACGACTAATTTGATAGCTTCGCATTTAGCTTTTAAATTAAACATGAGGTGCTAATTAACACTTCTTTCAAAAATACATCTTTTAATGAAATACAGTAAGAAATAAGTGCAGCGCTGTGCGAGCACTGATCATAGCAGCTTACACGCTGAGAGAAACTGACGCCATATTTATACAAAGACAGGAATAACGTCATGTGACACATCTGCAGAAGGGACCAATAATAACAATCTTCGTTATTAACAATCAGCGTTTCACAAAGTTTAGATAGTTTCCCCCAAACTCAACACCTCCCAAAACTCAGACGCGTCCCCAGGCTGTTTTCTCTCTTTAGAAAGTAAGAAATTGTCCGGTGTTGTTAAATCCTGCGCTCAACACATTCTCCAGCTGTAAACGTCGCCACGAGCGATACCTCCTTAATGATTGCAAAGTTAGGGCACATCTGGAACGTGAAAGTTGTGCATTATAATTATAAGTTGTTGCACCTCTATTCTGCTTTTATTGTGTGTTAGGTCTGTCTGAGGCTCTCAGCTCTGAGCCCATTGGTTCCTCCTGAAGCCGTATTTAAAAACGCCTCACACGTTTATAGATTCATGTTTAAACTGCAGGTAGGAAACCGCGGTCCAAACACCCGACGCAAAGATCCCGTTTGAGATACTGAAGTTTAGCTGGCAGCACATTTTCACCCTGGTGTTCTTCCAGATAATGTGTCAACAAACTGAAGGAATAAGAGAAAGAAATATAGAGATGCAAACCTCTCATCAGCAGCAAGAATCAGAAGGCCAGACTGAAATTTACAAAGAAGAACAGAGATAAAAAGTTCTGGAACACAATCTGATGGACGGATGAGACCGAGATTAATCTCTAGCAAAGTGATGGAGAAAGAAAGGAACTGCTGATGATCCGAAGCATCCAAGCTCATCTGTGAAGCAAGCAAACAAGAAGTGAAAGAAGCTGCAGTAAAAACCTGGAACAGCATCACAAATGAAGAATGCAGCAGTTTGGTGATGTCGATGTGTCGCAGGCTTCAGGCAGTTATAGCAAGAGAGGGTTCTGCCACCAAATATTAAATGTTATCTACTTTAAGATTATTTGTTCCGTTACTTTTGCTCACCTCAGAACGCTGTGGTCTAATACAAACGGTGGTTTGTCCTGAGATATTTAACACATCTAGATGTGAATAACAGGAAATGAGAGCTGAAATTCTCTCTTTTGATCTTAAACCCAAATGTCTTCAGTGAACAACAAAAAGAAAGAAATTACCGCTGCGCTACTTTTGGTTAACTTGCACTGTGCAAAAATGTATTTACATATTACCTGTTTGTAAAGGATTAACACATCACAGGCGTGATAATCAACATATGTAACATCTTTAATTGTTTATTTTGCTAGGCTTTTACTTTGAAGGCCCAGACAAACGTCTGCGCTTCCTTCACCAGCTGGTTCTTGTTTTATTGAATCTGAGGACAGTTTGTGGTGTTTGGATCTTCTCAGCCACCGTAGAAACGTTTCCTAGCAGTAAAGTAAAGCAGACGAGTGTTTCATTAGACAAAGGATCATTTTTATTTTCCATAAATCAATCGATTGTTGTCTCAACTCTTTATTGATCCCCAGCGATGAAAAACAAAGTACTGAACTAAAAATCAGACAGAAATACAAACTGTACAGATATTTCAACTCAAACCCTCAGAACCACTGACGGTTTGACAGAAATCTGAGGTTTAGTGTTGTCACATGATGGTGATGATGTCACTTCCTGCAGGTCTTGGACCGCAGCTGCCTCTTAATGATCAGGTGATCGCTCTCCTTCTCCTCCTCAGCTCCTCCGGACATCTGAAACAAAACTACACATTAAACTACAAAATAAAAGCATAGTGCGGATTTGAGTGCGAGCTTGAACTGAGAGATTGTGTATTTAAGCAATTATATGATTAGTTATAGTTTAGATTAGTAGTAGAAACAATATTTAGTTCAACATCCCTAACCCTAAGGGGAGGGTCCCATTTAATATTTGCTCGTCACCTTTAGATAGTTTATACCGTTCATCTCTGACATGAAACACTTCGCTTTACGATCTGCAACATGCAATGATTTGCTGACCTTATTACACATGTATTTTGCCTATGGATATTTAGCTCTGTGGCCCTCGCACTCCAGGTCTGCAACCCCGACAGGCCCTCAGAAAGAACACGCTAACCGTCTCACCATGTGTGGAGAGTCTAGCAGGGCATCCGAGGCGTCCTGCTTGTAAAGCTTCTTCCGTCCTCGTCTCGGTTTGGTTGCTGTGGTAACCGTCTCCTTCTCAACCGAATGTCCACTGACCAGACTGATGATATTTTTAGCTGCAGAGGGACAGAAGAAGAATTATTGAAATAAATAATTATCTACTCGGATCATGAACCGTAAAAAATCAACTTTTAAATTTAGCAGAAATCTGTCCTGCCATCGACCAAACAGGTAAATACAGAACGAACAGCAGGTCAGCTGCTCAGTTAACATCATTTGTCTAGTGACAGAGCAGCTCACTGCTGCAACACTCCGGGACAGACTGACACTGTATTGCCCCAGGTTGCCCAAACGTGCCGTCCCCCAGGTTGCCTAAACGAGCCCCAGGTTGCCCAAACGTGCCGTCCCCCAGGTTGCCTAAACGTGCCGTCCCCCAGGTTGCCTAAACGTGCCGTCCCCCAAACGAGCCCCAGGTTGCCTAAACGAGCCGTCCCCCAGGTTGCCCAAACGTGCCGTGCCCCATGTTGCCTAAACGAGCCCCATGATGCCTAAACGTGCCGTTCCCCAAACGAGCCCCAGGTTGCCTAAACGTGCCGTCCCCCAAACGAGCCCCAGGTTGCCTAAACGTGCCGTCCCCCAGGTTGCCTAAACGTGCCGTCCCCCAAACGAGCCCCAGGTTGCCTAAACGTGCCGTCCCCCAAACGAGCCCCAGGTTGCCTAAACGTGCCGTCCCCCAGGTTGCCTAAACGAGCCCCAGGTTGCCCAAACGTGCCGTCCCCCAGGTTGCCCAAACGTGCCGCCCCCCAGGTTGCCCAAACGTGCCGCCCCCCAGGTTGCCCAAACGTGCCGCCCCCCAGGTTGCCTAAACGTGCCGTCCCCCAGGTTGCCCAAACGTGCCGTCCCCCAGGTTGCCTAAACGTGCCGCCCCCCAGGTTGCCTAAACGTGCCGCCCCCCAGGTTGCCTAAACGTGCCGTCCCCCAGGTTGCCTAAACGTGCCGCCCCCCAGGTTGCCTAAACGTGCCGTCCCCCAGGTTGCCCAAACGAGCCCCAGGTTGCCCAAACGTGCCGTCCCCCAGGTTGCCCAAACGTGCCCCATGATGCCTAAACGAGCCGTCCCCCAAAAGAGCCCCAGGTTGCCTAAACGAGCCGTCCCCCAAAAGAGCCCCAGGTTGCCTAAACGAGCCGTCCCCCAAAAGAGCCCCAGGTTGCCTAAACGAGCCGTCCCCCAGGTTGCCCAAACGTGCCGTCCCCCAGGTTGCCTAAACGAGCCCCATGATGCCTAAACGTGCCGTCCCCAAAAGAGCCCCAGGTTGCCTAAACGAGCCGTCCCCCAAAAGAGCCCCAGGTTGCCTAAACGAGCCGTCCCCCAAAAGAGCCCCAGGTTGCCTAAACGAGCCGTCCCCCAGGTTGCCCAAACGTGCCGTGCCCCATGTTGCCTAAACGAGCCCCATGATGCCTAAACGTGCCGTCCCCCAAACGAGCCCCAGGTTGCCTAAACGTGCCGTCCCCCAAACGAGCCCCAGGTTGCCTAAACGTGCCGTCCCCCAAACGAGCCCCAGGTTGCCTAAACGTGCCGTCCCCCAAAAGAGCCCCAGGTTGCCTAAACGAGCCGTCCCCCAGGTTGCCCAAACGTGCCGTGCCCCATGTTGCCTAAACGAGCCATCCCCCAGGTTGCCTAAACGAGCCATCCCCCAGGTTGCCTAAACGTGCCGTGCCCCATGTTGCCTAAACGAGCCCCATGTTGCCTAAACGAGCCCCAGGTTGCCTAAACGTGCCGTTCCCCAAACGAGCCCCAGGTTGCCTAAACGAGCCCCATGTGCCCCAGGTTGCCTAAACGAGTCCCAGGTTGCCTAAACGAGCCCCATGTGCCCCAGGTTGCCTAAACGAGCCCCAGGTTGCCTAAACGAGCCCCATGAACAAGCTCAAACTGAACTTCAGTGTTTGAATGGAGAAGCGTTCAGGCTGGAGTTTTCTATATGAATTTAAAGTCGCACTGACCTTTGCTGCCCAGGATGGACGGAGACTTGGTGATCAACTCTCTGATGTTCTGAAGAGCCGCGTCTCTCTTCTCCTTTACCACAGAAGAAGAGTGGAGACACAGAGACATGTGACCACACATGTGACAGAGGAGGTGAAAAACCTTCAGGTGTGTTTGATTTCTCACCTGTTTGTTGTTTCGAGCGTTTCCTCTCACCCGGTTTCTCTTGTTCTCGCTGGACACCAGGCCCTGAAACACAGACACACGTCGGGGTTTCATTGAGGACTAACTGATATCAGGTGAGATCAGTGTAAAAGTGATCCTCACACACCTCCACCTCGCAGCTCTTCCTCTTCCTCCCTGTAGTTCTGGGGGTTTTCTTCCGGTCGGCCATGTTGGACCTCAGAGGAGAGTCGTGAACGTCCTGCTGTGGGCAGACAGGTCAAAGGTCAAAGGTGTCACAGCCACCAAATTAACTGACCTTTTCATAGTAGGTTCATACTTGTGATCATCAGTTAATATAATTTATGAACAACACATTTTCTCCAGTGTCTCAGATCTCAGTAAACAACAATCGTTGAATACCGTCAGTACACCGTGTACTGACTCGGTAGTGTCGTCTCGAGACCAGCTGATGAGCTAATCGGCATCTGCGTTTATAACAGATACGTGACCACTGATAAAGAAACAGACCGACAACCTTCCCTCTTTTAATGAGGGTTGAATAGTTTGCCCACCAGAGGGTGCTGTGCAGCTCCTCTGTTAACAACACCGCCTCACCACAGAAGAAAACAACCAGCTGACCGCAGTCTACCTGAGGAGGTAGAAACGCGGTGAGTCGGCCTTTTGTCACTTAAATAATTATAATAAAATCAGCCCCATCACTTCTCCTCTCCTGAAAACCTTCAGGACTTGCAAACCCTCCGGTGTTTCACCGCCCTCTCCCGGCTCACAGCAGTTTAATGTTACGCTAGTTGGGTGTTGAAAG
Organism: Micropterus salmoides; assembly: GCF_014851395.1. NCBI lineage: Eukaryota > Metazoa > Chordata > Actinopteri > Centrarchiformes > Centrarchidae > Micropterus > Micropterus salmoides. Next base: position 27,964,279 of record NW_024041262.1, read on the forward strand.
CTTTGCGTGATAGATTTATTTCTGAAACAGTGCGGCAGTTTGAGCAAACGCTCCCCCATTTCTCTTTTTCAAATCACGTACAGCAGCTAATGCTGCCCGTCGCTACATTAGCCACAAAGCTAATGCCGTGTGGAGACAGCGGAGGAGCGCTAACGTTAATGAGCCGTTAGTTTGTAGTTATGGTCTGCGCGCCTGAAATGATTAAACCAGAGCGGCCGTGTAAATAAACGTGAGCTGAAAGAATCTAACACGGCTTCCTGTAGCTCCTCTTTGTGTGACTTTATAGATGTGAATAAACCACAGACTTTATATAAGAAGTGGGCGTGGTCATTGTGACGTCACCCGTTGGTTTGTGGACTGCGGTTTTAAAGCCTCGAGTTTGGCCTATTCGGCGCCGCCATGTTGATTTTTTGCAACGAGGAACATTTTTCAACTCTCGGGGACAGAAAAAATAAAATAAAAATGCTCAGCGCCTCATCACGCTGCTGGCGTTATTACCATGTTGTAAAAACGTGGCGCTCCCATTTGAAAGAATTTAAAATAAAAACGCTTTGGTGGACACGGGTCTTAGCGAACCGTCCGGATTCGCACTCTCAGAACAGGGTCCAGAGGAACGTGTCACGTTTTAATGCCTTTGTTCATCAAATCAACAGAGAAATAAAGAAACTCTCTAAAATGGCGTTCGAGTTAAAGCTCAGTAATAGTAAAATGAAGTCGGGTCTGTGACCTCAGCCCACCTGCAGGTTTCTCTCTCTCTCCTCCTTCAGTCTCTCCAGCTCTCTGTGTACAGCATCAACTCCCTGCTCCTCCTCCCCACCGCCGCCTCCTCCTGCTTCAGCTGTCTCCCTCTCTTCCTCTCCTGGAGTCTCTGGAGCTCCTCCTTCAGCTCCTCCACCACCGACACCTTCTCCTCCTCCTCCTGTCTGTTCTCCTTCTCCTCCTCCTCCCTCCCCTGCAGCTCTTCCTGCAGACGCTCCAGCTCTGACGAGGAGGAAACAAAGACTTCAGTTTCAGCCGGTCAGCTTCATGTTCTCGCCGTTTCAGGGGATGAAGATACCTTTTCTCAGCGTCTCCGTCTGCCGCTGGCTTTCTTCTATCAGTCTGTCCTTCTCCGACGCGACTCGCTGCAGCTCTGAGACAAACACAGGTCGTCCATCGTGAACACATCACAGGTTTTTATCCGCCCTCTCCCCAACTCTTCTTCTGATCTCCATCTTCTCACCTTCCTTCTCCGTCTCCTGGTCTCTCTTCTGCTCCTCCAGTCTCCCTCGCAGAGCTCCGCCCTCAGACTCAAGCTCCGCCCTCAGGCTCTGGAGCTGACGCGAGGATTCTGCCTTCTGATTGGCTAACTCCCCCCTGAGCTCGACACACCTGTTCTCACTTCAGAGGGAAGGACAACATGTGTTGACGGTGAACCAGCTGCTGTTTGCGGATCAGTAAATCAGTATTGAGAAGCTGCCCACCTGTGAGACAGAGTCTCCTCCAGCTGCATCTTTTCTCTCTGCAGATCTTGGATCTGTTGGGATTTCTGAGCCGACCTCTCCAGCGCTGCCAGGCCCTCCTTCTTCAGCTCCTCTATGGTGGCGTGGAAAACACTGCTGCTGCTGCTCTGTCCCGCCTCTCCCTCCTGAATCAACCAGTCAGTCAATCATCCACTAACACTGCTGCTCATGTTGTTTTTCAGCCGGCGTGTTCAGACGCTCAGCCCGCATGAGTCCAGCTGATCTGTCCTACTTCACAGTGATAAACAGACTAGCTTCATTAACAACAGATCGATCAAAGACAACAGAGCGGCAACAACCTTGAGTTCACGTCTCAGACGCTCCACTTCTTGTGTCAGACTGCTGATGGTGTTGGCCTTCTCCTCCGATTGGCTCTCCAGGTCCTGGAGGCGGGCCTTTGCAGTGCTGAGCTGCTCTGATAGGCTGTCACACCTGTCAGTCTGCTCTTTGAGCTGCGCCTGGAGACTCGTCATCTGGAAACAGAACAGTTTTAGCATGTTTCAGGTGCAGACGGGCGAATGAATGAATGAATGAGAGTTCATGACGGGTACGAGGTTCAGTTTGTGTTTGAGACGTGTTAACTGCAGGGCCGCCGTTAGCTGGGCGTACCTAATAAAGTGGCCACTGAGTGTTCGTGTAGCAGTACCTCTGTCTGCAGCTGGAAGATGCCGTTAACCAGAGCTTTGTTCTCCTTCGTCAGTCTGGATGTTTCCCTCTGCTCCGACTCCAGAGACGAAAACACAGACGCACAGTTTGGACACTGGTCCAGATCTACGGGGGGCAAACAGAGTCGTTACAGAGCTGAAGATCCGTCCCCGTGTGGTCGTTCCACCGGGTGTCCACAGACCGTTGGCCCTGCAGCGTCTTCCCCTTTAACCTCTAACATTCCTGCAAAACGCCTCTTCAAGGCAGATCCAGAGTAAACTGAATGTAGTTCTTGAACCATCTGGAGTCTCTGCCTGGTTTCTCTGAAAGAGACACTCTGGAGAGTCTGACCCAAAAGTCTGAATGACTGTAAGAACTACTGCAACTGATTAATACAAGTTTAAACTATAGATTTTTCATTTCCGCTTGAAAATGTTTGCTAACAAATGCCTGCAGACAGCTACAGCTGGGAAACACTGCAGGGCCGCAGCAGAAAGCCTAGAACAGGTTTACATTTCATACCAACACCATGAACAATGACTGTTGTCCACAGGTTTTTCTGATTGTCTGTCCCAGCGTATTTTTTCTAAAGCAGCCCCGCCGCTTTTCGCTGGTAGATCATGAACTTCCTACTTAAAGCTGGATATCGTTATTGTCAGAATCTTATTGGCTACAGGAAGCGCCGTCATCGGCACAGCTGGTTGCAATTGGCTCGTCCTACCCAGGAAATAACAGGGGCCGGCCCTTCCTCACAGCGCGGGCTCTCATTGGCTGCTGTAGGCTGTGAAAGGGACATGTGACCTACTATTGGGTCGGACCAGCTGTCAATCGAAAGGTCAGAGTTCAGCGGCTAATCTGACTACAAGCTGTCGTAGTTGTTTACATTCAAATCAGAGTTATTGCGGTTATGACGACGCACGAGCTGCGTCTGCCGGTGAATCTGAAGCGATGCGGCAGCCCCGAGGATTTACTGATGGAATCATGTGTTTTGGACTAAATGTTTTTACTGGATTGGATCGTCTGGACCTTTGACAGAGTAACAACGTTTCTGTTGGAATATAATCGATCGGTGGATTAAGTTACTGTGAGGCTTCACAGGTGAGTCGCGTCACTTTTGTTTGTGCTGGCTGGTCTGACAGAGGCGCCGATTGGACCCGCTGTGGTGATCGTATCTTGAAATGGTCGGTCGAATCACCAGGATTTTAGCTTTCAGACGGTGGATCTTATGACCCGACGGGCCGCTGGAATGTTAAGAGGTTAACGAAAAGAAGAAGCCTGACAGAATCTGCCACGTGCTCTACGCCGTACTAACCCCACCTCCCCAGAAATGTAACTACGCAACGCAGACCATAAGAACTGTGAGTGGTCGGCTTGGTAGCATCAGTTCCTCCGAGCTTTGAAGCCAGTTTTACCAACGGCTGTAAAACGGTGGATCTGACTCGTCTCACTATCAGAGTTCGATCCATTCGCTCGATAACACGCACAGTTTCAAGTTAGCGGAGGGCTAAACAGGAAGTTAGCCCGTCAGAAGTCAACACAGTGGACGCTAAAATGCCAACTACACCCCCCCTACTCTATGTATATAGTATAGTTATGTGGCCACGTGCGCATGTTCTGCTGTCGGCTATGGCGTAGACTGCACAGAACAAATCAGGCTGTGAAGGAGCCCTATCATACTGCACTGTCTTCTGATTGGCCAAGACCCTGAAGCGTGTTTACCAGCTGATCCAGCCTTGTTTGGCGTTTTCTTCTTTAGGAAAACCAGACAAGCTGAATTTGCCTTCACACCTGAAAAAGCTCTTTCCTGGCGACATATTGAACATCGATGTTCTGCTTCTGGAGCACATGACCACATACAGAAAACTCTTGGAACCAATCAGAACAGGGGAAATCTGAGGTTCTTTAAATCCGCCGACCTCCTGATTTTAAGCCTCGGCCACATCCGACAGTAACATGAGGACTCCTTTGAAGGTTCAGCTCCTACCCGTCAGCTTCTGCACGTTCTGCTCCAGCAGGAGCTGCTCCTTCTTCAGCTCCTCCACCTCCTCCTCCCGTCTCCTCAGCTCCTCCTCCAGCCCCCTCCTCCTCTCCTCCCTCTCTCTCAGCTCGCAGATGGTTTCCTCTTTCTTGCGGTTTTCCTCCTGCAGCCTCGAGATCTCCTCCTCCAGGACTGGCGAGACTGATGACAGAACACAGGCTTTACAGGTTAAACACCTGCTCCGTCAGGTGACCTCAGCCGTCTCGGCGTGCAGCGCTGTGCGTTACCTGCGGCGTGGGCGTGCTCCGTCAGGCAGCGTTGAACGCTCTGAGCGTCCTCTCTGACCTTCTGCAGGTCTTCAGTCAGCGAGCTGATGATTCCCTCCAACACAGTCGCCTGCTCCTCCTAACAAACACCAACCGATACTGTTATCAATCGCTCACGATCCCCAGCGGCGAGAAGAAATACAGTGGCGATAATGAAAGACGCGTCACCTTGCTGCTGTCGGCGCCGACGGTTGACAGGTCGACCGTCTTGCTGACCAGGTTCTTCAGGATCTCGACTCTCTTCTCGGCTCGCTCCTCCAGGATCTCCCTCTCCTTCTCCAGACGCTCGCTGAAGCAGAGAGGAAACAAACTGAACGTCTTCCTGTTTCCTATTGGAACATATCGTGTTTTATTAACAGCATGTTTGTCATTTTGTGATCACATCCACCTACATAATAACTTGATATTAACTTTTGCTCACCTGTGATTTACCAAAGTTACTAGTTTAGTTTTTTTTACTAGCCACATTAATGTTGTTTTTAATGATTGAAGGAGCTTAAATGTACTAATATGATCTTTAGGTCTGATAAGGCTGTGGAAAGTTCTTTTCCTTCTTCTTGAACATAATGAAAGTGCTGCATCAGAAACTCTGTTTATTCGTAACAGCAGTAAAGCTGTAATAAATGTTCTGCATTAGAAACAAAGAGCAAAGAATAAATTAAGGCAACAGGATTAAAATATTCTGTAGGCCCACTCTGGATAGTTGGTTCTCCTCAGAGCTCTGACTGGGTTTATGTTCCTCATCATGAAGCTCTGAGTAACTGCGTCCACCTGAAACGAGTTCGCAGCTCTTTATTTTCCTCACTGTTCCCGCACAAACGCGTGAGCACTTTTATTAAGACGTAGAAACGATGTGCTGCGAGGGCAGCCCTGCCACTAGGAACTCCACGTCCCTGGATCAGGAAGATCTCTAATGTTACAGCCTTTACAGACACTTTCCTCCTGCCTCTCCGTCTCCGCTCTGCCTTTTCTCTCGTGCGTGCGCGACCAGTTCCCGTTTTCCATATTTAGAGCGCGCACCATCGCGCGGCGTTACTGCGGGACAGAGTCAGTCTCCTGCTATTAGAAAAGGTCGCTTCCTCATCGCTGCCGCTGGTGAAGTTGATAATTAACAGCAGGTTAAACAGCCCTCGCTCCGCCGGCCGGCCTGTGACTTTAATCTCCACAGCGTCTTCTTGTTTACAGTGTTTTCGGTCAAGAGGCTTCACGAATGGACCAATGAGCAAACACTATGCGCAGGCAGTACTCATGGGAGTTGTAGTGTCTTCAAATTGCAATTCATTTGTTATTTCAGATGCATTTTGAAAACACTACAATATGTCAACACGCCTAAGTGGCTCATGGGAGTGACCGTTACCCGCCACGGTTTGGCCCTGATAACAAGATCAAAATGTTTAGTCCAGCGTCGTTGCACTACGCTGACGACACTGTTACAGTATCCAATTCAGAAACAAAGGGCCCCGGCGCCATCGTTACAGTCATTACCCCTCACGTGTCCTCGCAGCCGGTCACATGACTGTTACCTGTAGTCTTTCTCCATCTTGTTGAAGAGCTCCATGAACTCAGTGCTGACTTCCTCTCTGATCTGAGCCTCCAGAACCAATCGCAGCGCAGCCTCTCGGTCTGGCTGCACACACAGAACACCACGACAAGTCAAAACAAGTTACAGAACAACAAACGTTACTGATCAGAAATTACAATTTAGGAAAGATTACTTTCTCTGAAGTGTGAAGATTTTACACAACGATGAACTGAAACTATCGGAGACTCTGCAGGGAAAACCCTTTTTATTTCACACCTTCCTGAATCATGAAGACTTGTAAGTTCAAACGTTGCAGCTCATAAACGCTCTCCACCACGAGTCCACTCATCAACCAAAACATAAAGATCTGTTAACGACCCTTTTTCCTGCAGCAAGACAAACTAAAGAAGAAGTGACCTTTAAAAACGACGACCTCCATTAAAGACAGTGTTTCCCACAGGATTTAAAGAGACTATGGCGGGTGGACCTCGGAAGATTTGGTACATTTTAAAGTGAAATGCATTAATTTGGTGCAAAATTAAGAGGCTATCTATGAAGAACTTTGCACTCCAGTAAACTGTTTGAACATGACCCCACTGTAGAGCTGCAGACGAAACGGCAACAAAAGTCAACAAATGTATTTAATGTTTTTCCAGCAACCCTAAATCAAAGAATAGAAAATAAATAATTTCCCGAACATTTTATTGTTGTTGTGTCGGATGCCAAAGTGCGCGAGCTCACAGCAGCGCCCGCACGACACAACGTTAGAGCTTTGAAACATGATTATGAGATGTGTGAAAATATTTTCGGTTCATTTTGAAACTATGGAGGAGCAAATTAGACTGAAATGTTTTATATTTTTCATCAACGAATAAAAAAACAATAATGTGACAGACAGATAACAAAAATGAGACTAAACTGTAGATCTGGGGCTGAAAGTAGCAAAAACCAAATGAATAAAATTCAAATTACACATTTGTAAACGATGTAAACCGGCTCTGCTCGACCCCGCCATGGAGCTGGTTTCTCTGCTCGCCTGTCCACGTACTGTTGGCCGTGTAGTGAAGCGATCTTTAGAAAACCTTTAAATTAGAGCATTACCTTCTCTTCTTCCTCCATCGTCCGGTCCTCTTCCTCCTCCTCGTCTTCCTCACCTCCGGCCTCCAGCACGGTTCCCTCCATCGCACTCTCCTCCTCCTCTTCCTCCTCCTCGTCGTCCTCAACCTCCAGCACGTCTTCCAGGGTCGTCTCCCAGGCGACCAGCGAGCTCTTCCTGCCCCGCCCCGACACGTTCCTGCGCTGGTCGGCCTCGTCGATGATGATCGACAGCTCCATGGCCGACCTGTGGGGGGCGTCGTCCAGGACCGCGGGCCTGGAGTTCACCACCACCACCTGGACAGAGAGGCGTCGCCTTCGTTAAACCAACACGCCTGCGAGATTAGAGAGCCGCTGCCCGACCTGTGTGTGTGTGTGTGTGTGTGTGTGTGTGTGTGTGTGTGTGTGTGTGTGTGTGTGTGTGTGTGTGTGTGTGTGCGCGCGCTGACCTTCTGGGCGAGGGCGGAGAACTTGAGGACGTTGAGCGTCTCGTCGAAGCAGGACGGGTTCTGGTTGATGTTGACCACCATTGAGACCCGGCCGGCACCACAGAAGAAGAACTGCAGGAAGTGGGTCAGCTTGGACTCCCTGAAGGGGATGTGGTGCTGGAACCTGCAGAGAGTCAGATCAGCTGTTTCACATCCTTTCAGATATACCACACACAGACACACATGGCGGCGGCGGCGGCGTACTTGGCGTGCTGGTTCAGTCTCATGGCGTTGATGCACTTCCCCAGCGTCAGCAGAGAGCTGTTGATGTTTCCCGCTTCCTTCAGTCTCTCTCCGGTGTTGTGAGTCCGGGAGCATCTCTCGGAGCCGGCCAGGTCGCACAGCGCCAGCCTGAACACACACACACAACGATCATTAACACCCAGCACCGCAAGGCCGACCGCCACGCTGAGGTAACAAACCGCGTTAATGAAGGGCGAGCTTACTCGCTGATGCCGAGGACTCTGGGAACGCCGACGTCGTCCACTCTGAGGATCCTGATGGAGAAGATGCTGTGGCTGCGGAGACACACAAACCCTGATTACTCCTCACAGACTGATGCAGACTGTGCTGATGCAGCTAGCTGTTAGTTTCATGAGCACGTGTGCTTTTAAATCCGTTCCTCCAGCTGGACTTCCTGGATCAGGACCGACCGGACAGATCTAATGTTAGGGACTGAGTGAGCGGCAGCTGACCTCCTGCTGGACAGCTGGTTCAGTCTGGTGGAGGAGAAGCTCTGGTTCTTCTTCCCGATTTTCATGACTCTGTAGGCCTCCTCGGAGCTGTTCACCTGGACCCACCGCAGGTCTGAAACACGCAGCACACAAAAACAATCCTTTTAAATCATGACATAAAACTGGCTGGTCCTGTCCGTCATGTAAAGACCAACACGACTGTTGAAAAAGGAGTAAGTAAGTCAGTAAGAAGTAAGGAAGTAGCTAAGGAGGAAGGAAGGAGGAAGTAAGGAAGTAGCTAAGGAGGAAGTAAGGAAGTAGCTAAGGAGGAAGTAAGGAAGTAACTAAGGAGGAAGTAGCTAAGGAGGAAGTAAGGAAGTAACTAAGGAGGAAGTAGCTAAGGAGGAAGTAAGGAAGTAACTAAGGAGGAAGGAAGGAAGTAACTAAGGAGGAAGGAAGGAGGAAGGAAGTAACTAAGGAGGAAGTAGCTAAGGAGGAAGTAAGGAAGTAACTAAGGAGGAAGTAGCTAAGGAGGAAGTAAGGAAGTAACTAAGGAGGAAGTAGCTAAGGAGGAAGTAAGGAAGTAGCTAAGGAGGAAGTAGCTAAGGAGGAAGTAAGGAAGTAGCTAAGGAGGAAGTAAGGAAGTAGCTAAGGAGGAAGTAAGGAAGTAACTAAGGAGGAAGTAAGGAAGTAACTAAGGAGAAGTAAGGAAGTAACTAAGGAGGAAGTAGCTAAGGAGGAAGTAAGGAAGTAACTAAGGAGAAGTAAGGAAGTAACTAAGGAGGAAGTAAGGAAGTAACTAAGGAGGAAGTAGCTAAGGAGGAAGTAAGGAAGTAGCTAAGGAGGAAGTAAGGAAGTAGCTAAGAAGGAAGTAGCTAAGGAGGAAGTAAGGAAGTAACTAAGGAGAAGTAAGGAAGTAGCTAAGGAGGAAGTAAGGAGGAAGTAAGGAAGTAACTAAGGAGGAAGTAAGGAAGTAACTAAGGAGGAAGTAAGGAAGTAGCTAAGGAGGAAGTAAGGAAGTAGCTAAGGAGGAAGTAAGGAAGTAACTAAGGAGGAAGTAAGGAAGTAACTAAGGAGGAAGGAAAGAAGTAACTAAGGAGGAAGGAAGTAACTAAGGAGGAAGTAGCTAAGGAGGAAGTAAGGAAGTAACTAAGGAGGAAGTAAGGAAGTAGCTAAGGAGGAAGTAACTAAGGAGGAAGGAAGGAAGTAACTAAGGAGGAAGGAAGGAGGAAGGAAGGAAGTAAGGAGGAAGAAAGGAGGAAGTCAGGAAGGTAGAAAGGAGTAAATAAAGAAGGAAGGAAGGAGTAAATAAGGAGGAAGTCAGGAAGGAAGTAAGGAAGAAAGGATTAAGGAAGGAAGGAAGGAAGGTAGAAAGGAGTAAATAAGGAAGGAAGAAAGGAGTAAATAAGGAAGGAAGAAAGGAGTAAATAAGGAAGGAAGGAAGGAAGGAGTCAGTAAGTAAGGAAGGAAGGAAGAAAGGAGTAAGTCAGCAAATAAGGAAGGAAGGAAGGAGTAAGTCAGCAAATAAAGAAGGAAGGAAGGAGTAAGTCAGGAAGGAAGGAAGGAGTAAGTCAGGAAGGAAGGAAGGAGTCAGTAAGTAAGTAAGGAAAAAAGGATTAAGGAAGGAAGGAAGAAAGGAGTAAATAACTCAGGAAGGAAGAAAGGAGTAAATAAGGAAGGAAGAAAGGAGTAAATAAGGAAGGAAGGAAGGAAGGAGTCAGTAAGTAAGTAAGGAAGGAAGAAAGGAGTAAGTCAGCAAATAAGGAAGGAAGGAAGGAGTAAGTCAGCAAATAAGGAAGGAAGGAAGGAGTAAGTCAGGAAGGAAGGAAGGAGTAAGTCAGGAAGGAAGGAAGGAGTCAGTAAGTAAGTAAGGAAAAAAGGATTAAGGAAGGAAGGAAGAAAGGAGTCAGTAAGTAAGTAAGGAAAAAAGGATTAAGGAAGGAAGGAAGAAAGGAGTAAATAAGTCAGGAAGGAAGAAAGGAGTCATAAAGTAAGGAAGAAAGGAGTAAATAAGGAAGGAAGAAAGGAGTAAATAAAGGAAGGAAGGAAGGAGTCAGTAAGTAAGTAAGTAAGGAAGAAAGGAGTAAGTCAGCAAATAAGGAAGGAAGGAAGGAGTAAGTCAGCAAATAAGGAAGGAAGGAAGGAGTAAGTCAGGAAGGAAGGAAGGAGTAAGTCAGGAAGGAAGGAAGGAGTCAGTAAGTAAGTAAGGAAAAAAGGATTAAGGAAGGAAGGAAGAAAGGAGTAAATAAGTCAGGAAGGAAGAAAGGAGTAAATAAGGAGGAAGTCAGAAAGGAGTAAATAAGGAGGAAGTCAGGAAGGAAGTAAGGAAGAAAGGATTAAGGAAGGAAGGAAGGAAGGTAGAAAGGAGTCAGTAAGGAAGGAAGGAGTAAATAAGGAAGGAAGGAAGGTAGAAAGGAGTCAGTAAGTAAGTAAGGAAGGAAGGAAGGAGTAAGTCAGCAAATAAGGAAGGAAGGAAGGAGTAAGGAAGGAAGGAAGGAAGGAAGGAGTCAGTAAGGAAGGAAGGAAGAAAGGATTAAGGAAGGAAGGAAGGAAGGAAGGTAGAAAGGAGTCAGTAAGTAAGTAAGGAAGAAAGGAATAAGGAAGGAAGGAAGGAAGGAGTAAATAAGTCAGGAAGAAAGGAGTAAATAAGGAAGGAAGAAAGGAGTAAGTAAGGAAGGAAGGAAGAAAGGAGTAAGTCAGCAAGGAAGGAAGGAAGGAAGGAGTAAGTAAGGAAGGAAGGAAGAAAGGAGTAAATAAGGAAGGAAGGAAGGAGTAAATAAGGAAGGAAGGAAGGAGTAAATAAGGAAGGAAGGAAGGAGTAAGTAAGGAAGGAAGGAGTAAATAAGGAAGGAAGGAAGGAAGGAAGGAAGGAGTAAGGAAGGAAGGAAGGAAGGAAGGATTAAGGAAGGAAGGAAGGAAGGAAGGAAGGAAGGAGTAAATAAGGAGGGAAGGAAGGAAGGATGGATAGGAAACCACAGTTCCCACTTGGAACCGGTTCTTGATACCAAACCCTGCTTTGCGGGAGGTCCAACCTGAAGGACTGGATTTAAATCCGTCTCTTGACTAAACCTCGTCCGCACATCCAGTTTGGACCGAAGACACAAACACGGCGTGTTACCTTTGATGAAGGAGTTCCCCTTCACGTCCTGAGACAGACGCAGCACCGTCCTCCTGTGGTGTCCGCCGGGAACCTGCACAGATCAGTGAGACGATCAATCAGTGAGACGATCAATCAGTGAGACGATCAATCAGTGAGACGATCAATCAGTGAGACGATCAATCAGTGAGGACGCCGTGTCCGGTCCGAGCTCTGGCTCCAGGCGAGCCGCGCGTTACCTGTTCCAGCAGGTCGTGGATGTTGTCGTTATAAATCTCACAGAAGGAAACCCAGACGGAGAAACGGACGTTTGAGTCGACGTCCAGGCAGAAGCTGTCGGCTTCAGAGACGCCGTTCAGGCTGCTGTCGCTGCTGAGAGACGAGCCTGAGCACACAGAGAGACGGTGAGTACTCGGGTTAAAGCGTCACGTGCTGAAGCGGCCGATCGCACTCCAGAGTAAGAAAATCACTGACCGTCGAGGAAAGCGGATCTTCCAGACGTCTGGTTTCTGTCGCTCTGCGGAGACAAAGAGGACACTAGTTGACACCACATCCTCACACCGTGGACACACCTGTTCTGTTTTCCAGGCCCGACCTCTTTCAGCAGCCTCAGCAGGTTCCTCTTGCTGCTGATCTCCGCCGCCTGCTGGTCTGGAGTCAGCCTGCTGACGTCTCTGCAGCGCTGAGGCTTCAGATCGGACCGGCCGTACAGGCGACCTTCAATGCTGTTAAAGATGACCGACAGAGACCTGGGCAACAGGCCGGAGTCGTGGTCCGGACCTGAGAGGCGGACGGGAGGAGAGGCAGACGGTCAGACCAGGACAGCAAGTGGGCCAACATTAGGGGTCAACATCAGGTCTGGTGGCTTCGAATGTTTGTGGTTCAACGGTCTCTCTGCAGGGCTCATTATGCTGTCAGACCCCGTACTAACAATGTGACCCCGTCAGCCTGTTCTGCTGCACACCGCTCGCTCAGTACCGACGTCCTCCCCGTTAGTCGCATAGACGCAAAAACAAAAGGGTCCAGGTTGTAACGGTTCCCTCTGAGTGAGCGGGTCACTCAGAGAAACCAGGTAATGTGAGAAGGCGTTTACGGCGACCTATAAATGTGTGTACATGCAGCAGGTCTGGGATCAGGTTCCTCTCCTGCACCGACCTTATTCTGAAAGTCTTATTTTAACTGACGGAGCAGGGAGAGGACGCAGCTCAGGCGAACCCAAACTGAGACTCCCTGAGGCGGCTCCGACGATCTCCGTCATCCTGCTCACACGCCGAACAGGAGAAACCTGCCTGAGCAAATCAGATTTCTCTAATCTCCTACGGCGCCGACGACAGAAACTACGTTCACGGATCTTTTAAGAAACCAGCTGACTGTAAACTGGTTAGTGAGCGAACAGCTGAATGAGCTCACGGTGAGTATTTCTGTTACTACTTAACCACTTTAGGCTGCTGAGCTCTGAACCATCTGTAGGGGTTTTGGACCTGGAGAATCTTGTTATTAATTATCAATTATTTTTTCAGACAGCTAAGAGACGGATCGACAGGTTGTGTTTCTGACCCAGGAATGTGAAGGTCTTTCCGGCGTTGGTGACTCCGTAGGTGAACACCAGACAGTTTCCTCCCTGCAGAACGTCTCGGACCAACCCACGAACCGAGCCCTCGAACACCTTCCTCTGACTGGCCTCCGGCTCGAACACCTCGACAACAAGCAGAGTTCAACATGAACATGTTTGTAAAGCGAAGCCGCAGCGCAGACGGACCGGTGATGTCAGACGTACCTGCGTGAAGGTGAACCTCTGTGCCGTCTGTGGGAGGGACTTCTCATTCTGTCGGTTTGATTGACAGCTCCTGGGAGCCTTCAGGACCACAGTGTCGGGCCCCTCGATGGTGACGCACCCCTGAAGAGCAAAATACAAAGATGGAAGTTTTATCAGACAGAATCTCACAGTAAAGGTCTAGATACTCCGAGAAGATGTTAGAAAGCAGAGGTCGTCACGTCTAAATCACATGATCATTATTATATTATTAATTATTAGCAATGAACAACAATATCTAAACCACAGCTGTGTCATTAGAGCTAACGATTGTTTTCCTACAAATCACAATTATACAAAGAAAAGGATTAAATCTGGAACCAGCAGCTTTCACAGTTCTGCCTTAAATCAACGATCAGTGTCTCTAATTATCACCACATACCAATAAAAGCAAACTGAAAACGTGCGACTGGATCTTCTCCTGAATGTTAGGAGGCGACAGGGCTGAACAATTTACAGAAATCGCAATATGGCCGACCGCAATTTTGAAAACGCAGGAGGTGGAATATTTTGTTAAAGTTGAAATGTGTGTTAAGAATATACTGTTTTAAATGAAATAACTGATGTCCTGGCCGACACGTCATGTTCTACAGACAACATCTTAGTTTGGGACAGATCTGCAGAAATCCCTCCGTAATCACTTAAATGTGTGTTTCAATGACAATTAGATTAACAATGAAAATAATTCCTTTTAATATCAAAAATCATAACGCATTGTATATTTTCCAGTATCTTTCAGCCCTGTTAAATATTAATAACAATAATTTCCCTTGGAGGCATTAATAAAGTATGTCTTCTCCTTCTATACATTACTTTCACTTGATAAATTATCCATGACAAGAGGGCTTGTCAGACGTGTTCACCTTGACTGTTTTTATTATTATTATGCATATTACATATCATTATTAGTTTAACTGAACTAAAAACCATAATAATAATAATAGTTTTGTATGAACAGCCATTAATGTTTCATCTGTACCAGTCCTACAAAGTGTGTGTGTGAGTGTGAGTGTGTGTGTGTGTGAGTGCGTGTGTGTGTGAGTGTGTGTGTGTGAGTGAGTGAGTGCGTGTGTGTACCTGTGAGCCTCCGTTGTCGCTCTCGGCTGCAGTGAACGGTCGAACCCTCAGGTAAACCTGCAGGTTCTCCGTCTGCGACTGAACGCTGTCCTGAAGAGAGAGAATCAGCTTTACTGCCAGGTATGTGTGCACATACGAGGAATCTGAGTCAGGATTGTACATTGCTCACGATGTGCTCAACGAACTCATACAAAAATACAATAATAAAATAAAATCAGACACAGACTTCAGTGTAGACAAAAACAATATGACATATTGACACATAGTGCAGTGAGCAGAGTGCAAAGGAACAGACGGAACCCTGAGAACCTCCTGCAGAACCACAGACAGAGAGAGAGACAGACCTGCGCTGGTAGAGCACTGAATTCACCCAGCAGATCTCTCCTGATGTCGTCCACCTCCACCGGCCCGACTCTCTCCGGCTTCCCAGCCAAACAAGACTCCATCATCTTCTTCTAACAACAACAACATGTAAGCATCAGTCACATCCTGCATCATTCCTTCAATCCCCACCTCCACTTCTCTAACAGCGCCCTCGTCTGTTCAGTCGGTGACATTAAAACCAAAGTCTTGACTCTGTTAAAGATCAATAATTAACGTTACAAACGACCGTTTCCAACTGTTGACGAACAGGAAACCACATTTTAAAGGTGGATATCTTTAACAGGCATGTGTGATGGAGATTATATCTATGCCGATTTTCAGTGGAACTTGATTTAAAATATTTATTCATTAACCTTCTGCGTTGGATGTAAGCAAACCGGTCAGCGAGAGACATTTAACGTTAAATGTTCAGATATTTAATCGGAGTTCGGCGTGAAGATCAACAATAACAGAACATATCCGAGCTAGTTAAATTAAATGAGCTGTAAACAGTTTCAGTATTTCATAATATAATAATTCACACATGATTCGTATTTATTAACAGCAGCTAACTGCAGTAAATAAGATTTAAAGATCATTTTTAAAACCAGTTTGCTTTGTTGTTAGCATTAGCCACAACTAGCTGGCTAACGTTAACCCTCGTGTATTTGTTTTGTTAACGTATTTCTCAGTACAAACATCACGTAAACATCACAGCTGTAAGACTTAAACAGACATTTTATCGAACTTTAACTCACGCTGGGTTTGTTTTATTTCCCCCAAAAGAGTAATTTAAGCAGGAAACATCTAGAGGCAGTCGGTAGCGTTAGCTCTCGCTGCTCCTCTACGCGGTCTACTTTTTAAACTGGGACCGGAGGACCAATCAGACGACGAGCACCGGGAGACGTCAGGCAGATATCGTTCAAACGATCTCGCGAGATTATGTTTATCGACTTAAAAGGAATCAACAAAAACATAATTTTTTCCTGAGTGTACTGGACGTCTCTGCGTGCAGGTTTACAGAAAACTCTTGTTGTTTTATTTTACAGTATTTATAGCCGCGGATTCCTAAAAGGTAAACAGTAAACGTGAGAGTGACGTCATCGGCCGGGGACAGAGGTGGCGGATTGGAAGCGGATTTAGGGATCAGGGTTTCGGAGACGGCAGCCGCACCTGGACCACCTTACCCGGGTCACTCCTGCCTCTGCGGACCCGTTTCATTCAAGAGACGTCGCGCCGCTTCGTGATAAACGCCGGTAAAACACGTTAGGACGTCGCGAGGACACGCAGCAACACGGTTTCCTTGACAACGGTGCGGGCGCGTCATTGCCGATCAGCTGCTGACAGATTATTGATCCACGCGGCGGTGAGTGTAATCCCGCAGCTTTAATCCCGCACTCTTCACTGCAGCTGGACTCTCACACGCAGAGAGCTTCAGCGTCAGCAGGTTGCGTTTAAGGTGCTGCAGTAACAACACGGTCAACATGCAACAGGTTTACCTGAAGAACGGCTGCAGGTGACCCGAGCCTGTTCAGGAAGTTACAGTATGAGGCTGTACTGTTAGCCTTTAACTGCTGGATGACACAAGGTTGTTAAAATGGAAAAGACCTGGGGGAAGATGAGCCAGATATTAAATATTTAAATATTATAAATTTAGATCTGTGGATGTAAATCTTGGCATAAATGATCAAATTAAAACTTACATTCTTATACAGTAAATGTTACCAAGTACAGATCTACAGACATGTCTCCACAGTTTCTGGGTGTGATGGCAGAATAACCGGGCTGCAGTTTCCTGGATTTTACAGGGTAGGAACGCTGGAGAATCTCCCTGACTTTAGTCACCAACAGTCTGCTTCTCTACATTTATCTGACCGCTGTAGTTTCTTAAGATTTTACACCTAAAACATAAGAAGTGTTTGTTCATACTGGATATAAAATACTCATATTTGCACACCCTGGTATGAAACCAGGTGCAGATAAACGAGTGTAAATGAAATAATACCAGTAAGCAGCAGCTGGTTGAAACCCAGTTTATTCACCGACTGCAGATGATCGTGGCTCGATGTAGACTTCACGTCATGTTTGTGGTGTTGACCCTGGCCTCGCCTGTCCCGCAGGTGTCACGCTGCCACCATGTCGTCCGGGGACTCGAGCGGTGACGGTGGGAAGTGGCTGGACGCTCACTACGACCCGGTGGCGGGCCTGTACACCTTCTCCTCCTGCGTGGACCTGGCCGACCTGAGCGGCGACGGGGAGACTCGGCTGGTGGTGGGGGACCTGGGCTCCGGCTCGACGGGCATGAAGCTGAAGGTGTACCGGGGCACGGCGCTGATGAGCGAGAGCACCCTGCTGGACCTGCCCGCCGGCCTCGTCGCCTTCTTCATGGACCTGCACGAGCCGCGCATCCCCGCCGTGGCCGTGGCGTCCGGGCCCTGCATCTACGTCTACAAAAACCTCCGTCCGTACTTCAAGTTCACGCTGCCCGGCCTGGAGGTCAACACGCTGGAGCAGGTCTGTGTTTCTGTGGGGACGCACATGTTACGCCTCACACCGTTCATTCGTGATCAAAGCCGACTGCGCCTGTTGATGTTGTGCTGCTCTCTTGATTGGTCAGGACGTGTGGCGGCAGGTGAGGGAGGGTGAGATCGACCCTCTGACCCTGAAGGAGATGTTGGAGAGCATCAGGAAGAAGGCCGACGTCCCGCTGTCCGTCCGCTCGCTCAGGTTCCTCTCTCTGGAGACCGCCGACATGGACGAGTACGTCCACCTGCACAAACAGCAGCCAATCAAACGGCAGGTAAACCTCAGGAGGATGTCCGTATGAGTGATGATGATTTACGTGATCGAATCGCGTTGTGTGGATGATTTGCATTGATGAGCAGCTGAGAGTGAACGTGATGCCGGTTTCACACGCACAACGCCACTAACGCGTGAATTACATGGTTGGACTGCTCGCATGAGCGTTCACACACGATAAACACAACCCGCCATTACTGCAGCTGTGTGAACCCAAATGAGGTGAATTTGTTGCAATAAACGGATCAAACTGATGCTGGCGTGTTTAAGATTCAGGCTTCGTCAGGCCTGTCGGCAAGATGTTTTCAGATTGGCAGAAAATCGCGTCCCTTGGCGCCTTTGCCTTGTCGCCGAGGCCAACGCTCGCGTCACGTTGTGTCTGAAACCGGCATCACTCTGCAGCGATGTAGAGAGCGGAGGTGGTTTTATTAAGAGTTACTGATATTTTAAGGCGGTATCGCCGCCCCTGTGTTTCAGACCGTCATCACCTGCATCGGGACTCTGAAGAAGAGCACGGCCGACGAGGACGGCGTCAGCTGTCTGGTGATCGGCACGGAGAGCTGCGACGTCTACGTCCTCGACCCCGAAGCTTTCATCGTCCTCTCCAAGGTGAACTCGCATCACACGCTGGAACACAGCTACTGGTCTGAACCGGTCCTAAAGACCTAAAGAGTTTATGAACAGATCCGCCTGACCTGTGGAGTACCACAGGGTGCCAAACTGGGCCCCTACTCTATGTACTGTAAAACTTTAGCTTGTTTCAGTCCCTGAACTCACCCGGCCTTTATTTGGGACGTGCCTTTAATCCCTTTCACGTAAATCTCTTGCTGGAACAGGAAACAGGCTGCTGTTGAATTGTTTATTTCAACCAGTCTGAAAATTACTTGTATAAAAAATTAGGCTATCGGATAAAATTCATTTGATGTCGGCCAGCCTCATGCACAGAGAGAGCGAAGATAAAAGCCGAACATTCGCGCCGTTATTTCAACTGGGATTCATTTTTATGAAAAAACGTTTTGATTCTTTTGATTGGTGGACTAAAGGAATGTACACACATTTAGACTTTATGTCCGCCTCACAGGTCGGGGGTCACCACTTTTTTACATCTCCCATGCCAGTAAATGTGAATGAATAATACTTTGGTGCTCACTGTTTCCATAAGATGAACTGATAAAGAGAATCTAAGTGATTTAACGACACGGAGAGTGTCCATACGGACAGATGTTATATATGTGTGCATTAGCTCATGCAGGTGACTTTGTGGGCTTTTAGAGGCTTAATACATCCAGAGAACTTCTATAAAATCCAGACCAGGCTTCTAATTGAGACCAGCGTTTATTTGTCCAAACATGGAGCCCACAGCAGAACAGTCTAACTGGGTCTCTGCTGTTAATTTACGGTAGATGTATTTAGAGAACCAAGCATTTCTTTCTAACTTCTCCTGCATGTTTACATTTTGTCTCGATCAGTTCAGTGTAACGTCCGTTTCCACAGCCCCTCCATCGTGTGAGCTCAGTATGCAGTTTTGCTCATGTGAGGACAGTTAAATAAATATTAAAGTAGATCACATGACAACAAAGTAAACCCTCTCTGAGGAAAGCCATGAGACGTGGCTGAAAGCTTCAGTAAGCTGGACCTTGAGCATTCCTGTGAAGCTTCTCTAACGTGTCCGTGTGACTGTTCAAGATGTCGCTGCCCGCCGCTCCCACCTTGATGGACGTGACGGGACAGTTCGACGTGGAGTTTCGCATCACGGTGGCGTGTCGCAACGGCAACATCTACATCCTGCGCAGGTGAGACTGACAGAGAGAGGGAGGAGACTCACCTGGAAGTGAAGGCCGAGGAAGGTTTACACGACCTCAGGCTGTGACATCAAACCTTTTTGATCCCAGTTTGATCCCGTAGCTCTTTCAGGTTGAAAGATGAAATAACATCTGACAGATGTTTGTGCTGCTGCTCCACAGGGAGTCGGAAAAACCGAAGTACTGCATCGAGCTGCCGTCTCACCCGGTGGGTCTGGTGAGGGTCGGGAAGAACGTGGTGGTCGGCTGCACCGACGAGAGCCTGCAGGGCTTCACCCAGAAGGTAAAACTCATGAGCTTTAGATTCGTGATGTCTGAGTAGGAAACAGTTCGATCGTCGATGTGTTTACAACACAGGGCTGTGTAACGAGATGAAGGTGCAGATCCTGAAGGCTGGAGGTCGGGTCAGTTCTGTGAAGAAGACCCGTCACTACGCTGCTTTACTTTTTAATACTGAAACTGTGTTTTTTTTTTAATGCTGTCATTCAGGAAGCAAAAGAGGTGCAACACAACAGCGTCCCGTCCCGCCAGCGCCCCCGTTTCACAGACGTTGATTCGGCTTTATCACTACGTCTGCTGCCGGCTGAACAACAGAACACACATTTTATACAGCGAGGCGGAATAACAGCACAACAATCCTTAAACAGGCTTGAGAGGAGCTCACGAGGGACAGATCAGGTCCCGGTTTGACCAAAATGTCCCAGGAACTAAATCCGGAGCAAAATGAGTTATAAAAAGTTACAGCTTCTGATCTGAGTCTACAGTCATGCTAACAGTTCTGTGGGGCTGTATTTACTAACATGCTCACAGTGACAGTTCAAACAGGTTAATGTTCACCATCTTAGCGTAGCATGTTAGCATGCTAACAGTAGCTAATTAGCAGTAAACACAGCTGAGGCTGATGGGAATGTCTTTAGTTCTGCAGGTATTTGGTCATAAAGTGTTGAACCCGTTAACATGAAAAATTATTAAAGTTCATCCTGAGGAGAACATGAAGGTCTGAACCAGATGTCATCACAACCCGTCCGTCGGTGTTTCAGTCTGGACCAGAGGACAGACAGACTGACATTAAAGCGCTGCGCTGCTAACAGGCTAACAGTTCTCTCTTGTGTCTTCAGGGGAAGAAGCTGTGGAAGGCCGTCCTCCCCGCTCCCATCATCACCATGGCTGCCATGGACCTCCCCACCAGGGGCTTCCAGGCGGTTCTTGTGGGTCTGGCCAACTGTGAGGTCCAGCTGTACCGGGACAAGAACCTGCTGAGCACCATCAAGACGCCCGACGTGGTCACCAGCATCTGCTTTGGCCGGTACGGGCGCGAGGACGGGACCCTCATCATGACCACCAAGGGAGGGGGCCTGATGGTGAAGATCCTGAAGAGGACAGCGGCCTTCGAAGACAGGGACACCGCCCCCGGGCCGCCGCTGGCCCAGAGCATCCGCCTCAACGTGCCCAAGAAGACCAAGCTGTACGTGGACCAGACACTGAGGGAGCGCGAGAATGGCCTGGCCATGCACAACGCCTTCCAGATGGACCTGAGCCGCCTGCGTCTGGCCACCGCCAAAGCCTACGTCAAAGCCCTGGAGTCCAGCCTGACGCCGATGTCCTCCAGCCTCACCGAGCCGCTCAAGATGAACGCTGTGGTGCAGGGTCTGGGCCCATCCTTCAAACTGACCCTCAACATCCAGAACACGGCAGCATGTCGGCCCGTCATGAACCTGGCCATCAGCTTTCTGTACGACGAGAGCCTGTACAGGATGAGGAACTCGTACATGAGGATCCCCCTGCTGGTGCCCGGACTCATCTACCCGGTCGAGACCTTCGTGGAGTGCACCAGCGACATGGGCATCTCTGACATCATCAAGGTGTTCGTGCTGCACGAGGGGAAGAGCTCCCCGCTGCTGACCGCCCACATCAACATGCCCGTCAGCGAGGGACTGACGCTCAACTGACGACTTTATTACCCCTTGTAGTCGGTTCAGATCGAAGTCGCTTCGAATCCGCTCCAGAGTCTGTGACCGAGACCACTTCCTGTAAAGGATCTGAGTGTGGTTGTTTTGATCTGCACATGAGTAAGTTGTGTCTAAATTGTTGTGTCTGCAGAGACAACTCGTACCAACCGACCGACCGGAGTCTAATTCAGCCGGACTAACTAACACCCTGAGACTGGTTTAAAACAAGACTCTCGGTCCAGTCAGACCACCAACAGGACCGTGAGAGAGTAGATGTCTTGACTGCTGATAGATTTATGTTAAGAAAGCGATCTCTGATCTGTAGAAGTGCTGTGTAGCCTGTATATAAATATTAGATCATCTGGTGACCACGGTAAACCCGTGTCTGCAGTTTAACGTGGTCCCCTATTTGTAATGTTGTCAATATATTTATAAAAGATCCAGTCTGGACTAATAAAGCTGATTAAAGCTATTTCTTGGTGAACTCTTTGTGACTCGGGAGAAGATCAATGAACAGGTTCAGTAAAGTTGGCTGGAGAATTGGAGCAGCGGGGGCGGGATTGTATTTCCTCTACCGCACTGTTGTGACGAAAAAAGAGCTGAGCCAGAAGGCAAAGTTCTCGATCTAGTTATCAGTTTTCATTCCTACCCTCACCCATGGTCAGGAAGGCCGGGTCATGACCGAAAGAACTAGATCGCGGGTACAAGCAACCGAAATGGGTTTTCTCAGGAAGGTGGTTGGCGTCTCACATAGAGATGTGGTGGTGAGGTGAGAAGCGAAGTCATCTGTGAGGAACTTGGAGTAGAGCCGCTGGGAGGGGAAGAAGCAGGACTAGGTGGAGAGACTCCATACTGGCCTGGGAACACCTCGGGATCCCCCAGTCAGAGCTGGTTAATGTGGGACAGGGAGGTTTGGGGTCCCTACTGGAGCTGGTGCCCCTGATACCAGACCCCAGATAAGAGGTTGAAGATGGATAGTTCAGTAAAGTGGCAACTGACCTGCTGTCTGTGGGTCCATGTAGAGCTGATGATGCAGGACAACATCACCAAAACGGTCCAATCAGTGAGGCAGGCTGTATGACGTCACGTTTCCTCCTGTAGGTTTGGAAAAAGAAATAAAAGAAAGTGAAACAGTGCCACCTGCTGCTCTGCTGACCTGAGCCCAGAGCAGCTCCATTTAGAAAATCATGAACTTAAATGCATCAAATCAAATAATCAAATTCCACATGAACGTTTTTACTCCTCACAGAAACTCTTTTCTACCACATGGAAGGTTTCCGGTTCACTGGTGACTGTTTCAGATCTTTGTAGATGTTCCCAGAACCTGCAGGAGTCCAGCTGGATGATGTCGTTTGTATAGATTTGTTTACATGTTTAAAACAGTAGATCCTGATGTGTGTTGGAAACTACAGAGTCATCAGCATACAGTTTGAGCTCTCGGGGATAAAAATCACTGCAGACTTTTGGTTTTTGCAGAAACGTTAACAAGACAAATGTGTTCCAGATGTCCAGTTTTTTGTATTTAGTCTTATGTTTGTACAGAATTCATCTGTGAAGTGAAAATAAAGGTAACGCAACTTTCTAGAAAGTTTCTAATCAATGAATTTGTTTCCAGGAAATGTTTCTTCAATTCAACTTATTTGTCCCAAGTTTTGCAATTTGTGCGGCAGCAGCCGCAAAAAAACACAACCAACCAACACAGAAACATTCATATGCTCAATTTAAAGCCAAATAAATATTCATTAATCATTGTTAACTTTACTGTCAGATTGTATTGTCACCAGAATTTAGCAAATTTGTTCAGCTGACCTGCTGTGACTACAGACTAGACCTGCAACTATCTAACTACAAATCCATCGCCAGCTATTTGGATAATCGATTAATCGGTTTGAATCATATTTTAATAAAAATTCTCTGATTCCAGCTTCAAAAATGTGAAAATTTTCTGGTTTTATTTCCTCCTCTGTGACAGTGAACTGAACGTATCTGTGTTGTGGACAAAACAAGACGTTTGAGGATGTCTTCTTTTACAAGGTCCAAGGTAAATTTATTGTCATATTATAACAGGGTCGCGAGTTTGTAGTTATAGAAACTAAACAACCAAACATTAGTTGCAGCCCAACTACAGATTTATTAATTAGAAGAGTTTAAAATCACTTTTCATGTTCCTGCTGCTGTGAGCTGAGATCTCCCCTCGTGGATCAATAAACACTAACAGCGTTGTGTGTAAACTCTGAGCAGTTAGTGCGCTGCAGCAGGATGCCGTCTTGATTGTGAAATGATAAAAACCACAGAGTTTGTTTGCAGCCTGAGAACGCTGGACTTTCCACTGTGATGAAAGAGGAGCAGCAGCATCTATAAAACCCGAGTGACGCCTGAACGCAGCATCAGTGTGCACAGGAGAAGCTCTCTGTCCGGACCAGACTCTGAGACCTGAAGATGAGACGAGCCGCCGTTCTGCTGGGTGAGAAACTGAAACAACTTATCGATCCTGCTGCAGCTTTCTGTGATTTTCCCTGTTTGATTTATTTCTCAGTGGGGTCTGAACACGTGTCATGTTTCCGTTCTGTCAAATCACTGCATCAGTAAGACAAACTGTTGATTTCTATCATGAAACAGTTTGAAATCAACAAACAGGCAAAACTCTGCTCAGTGAAAATGTTTTACTGTGAACTAACTTTTGGAAAAACTTACCTCTGTGGTAACTTCAGGTGTCACCTGCTATGTGTGTGTGTTTCTACATGTTTAGAAGATGTTGTGGGGACAAACAGGTCCCCATGTGGTGACTGTCAGAATCAGAAATCCGTCTCTAATGTAAGCAACAGTCAAAACAAATGTGTGTGTGTGTGTGTGTGTGTGTGTGTGTGTGTGTGTGTGTGTGTGTGTGTGTGCTGTGCTGTGTGTGTGTGTGTGATGGCGTGAAGTTCGGTCAGCTCTGCAGTGGAAACTCAGCCAACAGCAGGAGGACGTCGGACAGCTGGGGAGAGGGACGCTACGGAGCCGGACGGTAACTCAAACTACACAATAATGCTACACACAACCACGCAGGTGCATTATGGGAAATGTAGGCACCGCCATTTTTTTGGGAAACAGACGTGTCTGACGCTCTGAACGGCAGAATCAGGTTTCTGCAGAGCTGATGGAAAAACACGTGACAGGCTTTTCATTTTGAGTTTTCCTTTTTTCTCTTTGTTTCAATTAATGTGTGAAAAAAAAGTCAAATTTGAGCTGAAACTTTTAGTCTCCAGAAAATGAATCATTTGAGTCGTTTATCAAGACTCACTCATGATTAGGGTAAAATGGGGTCAGACGCCCCCCCCCCCCCCCGTAATTCTAACAAAAACACAAAATGTCACAATTTGTTTTCTCAACATTTCTTCTGGCTGCCGCTCGTCTCACTGAACTAAAAGTTTCCTCTGTTTGATAAAAGCCATTCTGACCTGAGTTGATCTAATTCTTTTGTCAGTTAAAATAAGCTTTAAATTTATATATATACACATACATACATACATATATACATATATATATATATATATATATATATATGTATGTATGTATGTATATTTACATTAAGGGGAAGATAACTTATGCAATTGTTTTTTTATAGTTTTTGGTTAAAGTAGTAAAATGCTAGATTAGTATGTTTGGGGTTTACCTCAGACTTTCTGCTAATAAAGTTCCAGCAGCCTGACTGTTTAAAATTCTGAGAAATAAATTATAGGAAAGCTAATGACATCAGGCATGTGGAAAATCCCTTTCTCCTAAAATTTACATTTGATTAACTTAAAATTAATTTGTCAACTGTAGGTATTTATTTTACTTTATACTATGTTACCCGGAGCATGGCCTTCTTAAAGATACAAAAAAAGCTATAAAATATTATTTTATGTGTCAGCAAATAGACATTGAGCTTCTTACCACTCTCTACCCTATCAGGTCTGAGTGATTTTCTGTGTCTCTGTGAACTGAATCTCTTGGACCGCTGGTGGGACCTCGGACTCATTGATAGCGGTCTTACATTTTAAATGGATCAGTTGGACAAACACTAGATGGCCTGAGGTCTCCCTGTGAAGCAGCTGATCACAGTCTGCTGTGTTTCAGGGGCAGCAGGACCCACCAGGGTCTGGACATCGTGTGCAGCGACGGGTCGACCGTCTACGCTCCGTTTGATGTGACTCTCCACGGAAAGGTCACCGTGTACACCGACCCCGCCAAGGCCGCCATCAACAGCGGCATCAACCTGAGAGGAGAGGGTCAGTCCGCCACACAGTTAGACACTGATGTTTTATCTAACAGGCTGTAACATCCTGCTTTACATTAATGAGCCGGAGAGGAGGGAGAACATGTTGCTGCTTTAATACTTTAGTCCTGATTATACTCACATACATTTACTGCAGGACTTTTACTAGTAGCAGAGTACTTTCACAGTGTGGTGTCAGTACTTTAATAAAGGATCTGGTCCTGCAGGTCTGTGTTTCAAGCTGTTCTACGTTCGGCCGGATAAAACCTCCGGATCAGTGAGGAAAGGCGAGAAGATCGGCACCATGCTGCCCATGCAGAGCGTTTACAGAGGAATCACCTCCCACGTCCACGTCCAGATGTGCGACAGGAGTGACCCCACGCCGTACTTCTGATCCACTACGGAGGACCTCTGTGACACCTGAGCTCTTTAAATGTAGAAACTAATAAAATGTAAAGAGCAGTTTGTTGTGTTTTAATCTTTAGGAACAAGGAAACAACACAAACCTACTGAGGTTTAATATAATCAAACTTCACACCAGTCGGAACAAACATCATTTATCACAGCTTTGCTGACGACACTCAGGTATACACATAATAATAAAATCTTTTTTTAACAGAGCACTTTCCAAACCAACATTTCAAGTCATAAAAGTATTGATTTAAAACTATTTCCACCAGTTAAAACATGAAGGCAACATTTAAATTATACTTCAAATAAAATAATGTAAATCAGGGAAGGCTCTTCGATAGAAATATGTTTTGAGCCAGTTCTCATCTCAGGGCGTCATATACCGACGATTTGAGAAAGAGTGACAAAGTGTAGTTATTTGACTGAGTGAGACGCTCTGGGGCGTCCCGTACAGACCGGAAGTGCTAGCTAGCTAGCGTTAGCTACGTTCTTGATAAAGGTGTTGACAGCCCCCTGAAGCCCGCACCCTTACCACAACCATCAGAAATATTAGTGCCTAAACCTAAGTCACTGAATTTAAGCATGTTAACCAGCTGATGTGCTAACAGGTAGGGTTAGCCTCCCTTGTGTTGCTGCAACGTAGCAAACGGGGGCGTTTCATACGGACGCTGAAGGGTACCTTTAGAGTAAAATCCTTACGCTTTGTCAGTTATGATGCATTGAGATGAGAATGTGTTGGTTTTAATGGGAGAATAAAAAGAGTTCACTGATTCAGAGCCTCGGCGCCCAGGCTGCAAACTCGCCGTCCTCTCTGGAACAAATAAAAGCCGGGGTCGTCCAGGACGAGCTCAGTGGAGCCCTCAGGCTTTGACCTCACTTACAACCTACTCGACTGCCAAAAACATGTAGGTAAAGTTAAATGATGAGTTTTATTTGCCCCAAAGTGTGATGTATATCTGAAGACCAGAGCTCTCACTCTTTCTTCATCACATCATGACAATGATCAAATCTGAAGTGAGGAGTTTGAGTCATTTTGGATTCAAGTCTCAAACTCACATCAGCAGCATCAATAAATGCACACGACCAAAGCTCGACGCGTCTCGGCCTGATGTGATGCTGAAAAACTGATTCACTGTCTTCTGGGCGGGGCCAAAGGTCGCATGGGGCCGGCTTACACCACCCCGTTGAGCGCCAGCGCTCCGATGACCAGCAGACTGCCATCCAGGCCAAACAGCTTGGCGAGCTCGTGCTGCAGCGTGGCGTACAGGAAGCTGCCCACGCTCGCACCTGAGAAAGACAGACAGCCAGAGACTGACAGCTCGACACGGCAGTTCATGCTGTTCTGTCTTAGGGTTAGTGACGTAAGACGCTATCAGCAAGAGACGCCACTGTCACGTGAACATCTGCGAAGAGGGAGTTTAGTAAACAGAGGGAGAGGGCGGACAGGAAGTGACATGGTCATGTGACACATGTACCTGTGGTCCCTATCCCCAGGGCCAGGACTCTCTTCTAGTCAAAGTACAGACAGGTGATGGTGAGGGTGGCGGCGTACAACAGAGCAACGCCGACACCTGAGACACACAAGAGGTGAAACCAGTAAACCATCACCATGAACACTGTAGTTTATTCTGACTCAGTCCCAATCACAGGAGGTGGTGTGTGTCTGTAATGATGTTTTTTCTGACATTAAAGTTGAATTGAACTGAACTGAATGTCGTTTTCCAGGAGTAAAGGAAATGGTAAAAATAAGTCTGGATCTGCATTCGATTGCTCTTCCTCAAGGACCTGAATGTGTGTTTCAGCAAAACTGGATCTCAATAGTGAGAACTAAATGTGAAAGTATATAGAGAGTTGAATTTTCAGTGAGGATCAAATACAGTTTCAGAGCAATTCAATTCAATTATATTCAGTTTCAAGTTTATTTGAATTAAGTTAAAATATTTTTTTGAAATTGTGCGATTCAGATTTAATTTTTTAATGCAATTATTTTAGTTAAACCAAATTCAGTTCTATGCAATTATTGAAGTTAACACAATCAGCTGCTAATATAAATGACTCATATTCTGTTTCTAGTGAGACATTTCTGCCCATCATTGTGTAATCTCTTTGGTTAATTTAAATATGACTTGTAGAGTTCATTGGGCAATAATCTCACATGGAAACTGGGCACCAAAGTATCTGTGCTGGTTTCACACTAATGTCCTGGAAGATCCATGCTGACTGCCTCATCCTTAGTGATCTTCTGGCAGGATCTGGAAACGTTTGCCTGTCTGCCAACAAAAATGTAGCCAGGCCGCAAATCTATGCTGTATAAAGGTCCAACACTTGATGATGTAGTTGGACTTCAGAGCCACACATCCATCTGGGCTGGTGAGACTGGAAAGCAGTACTTGTTCCACTGTAATGTCCTGCCAAAAGTTGAGACCAAACTTTAGTGATCCACAAACTGACAACAAAAATGACTGTTTATGCTGTTTGTTCAAGCAGCTTTTTACATTTACTGTGGCGGCGACCTCTAGTGGCTAAAGGAGGAAGTCATGTGACATTTATTTATCTATTCATCTGTTGTGTAGGTCAAAAAAGACCTATTTTGTCGCCATGTTGGAGGACATGTTGGTAAATATGCAAGCCAGTAGTAAACCTCTACAGTAGTGTCTGGAGAAACATCAGTTTCCAGGACCCACCTGGCACTTCCTGCTCAGTGTGTCTTCCTCCATAAACATCCCATCGCGCAGAGCAGGACAGTCACTCCAACCCCCAGAACGGAGCCTCCCAGCGGCAGCCCGACCACCTCGGAGTACTCTGGAGAGGCAGAAACGCTGGTTATGTGATGGACACACAAGGTTGCACATTTTGTTACTGGACAGTTGCTAGTGTAGAGGAGCGCAGGAACAGAGGGGAGAGAAAGAGTTTGACACTAGAACAACGATGTTGCTGCTGGGAGTTTGGCTTATCTGTATTGCTGCTGTTTGGATTGTGTCACTTGCTTATAATACTAACATTATATTAATGGTAAGATGTCCATAAGAACATTGCAACAGTTGTGGTTGCTGTAATTGTTCTGGCTGTGAAGAGATCCCATCCTAAAGTGATTCCAGCACGGTTTGTGTTGAAAAGTGGTGGGATTTTACTCCGCTGTGTTTTATGTTGTGTCTCTTCTCTTTGTTCCTTTCTCTGTGCTGGAGTTCTTTAAAGAGCATTATGGCTTCATCCAGTTTGTTATTAAACTTGTTATGAACTTAAACTATCATCACACAAGTTTAGGCCCCGGCAGTTTGGTGCTGCATCGCTACGATGAGTGGGTACTATCACGTCTAATGGAAAACAGGGGCATCACAAGCGAGTCGAGTTGAGCCGGGACCGTGCCGTGAAAAAGTGGCTAAAGCAGTAATTTTATGATCCTTTCCTAAACTTAACCAAACCTTCACCGGCTGAGAGAGACGTCACATCTACTGCTTGTGGATCTAGATTGACAAACTGTGTATTTTGTTATTTTCCTTTGGTGTACTGGTACCCAGGTGCAGAAGCCGAGGCTCCTGCAGCCCCACGTGCTCCACCACGCAGCTGATGTTTTGCCCCGTCTTCAGGCTGTGTTCCAGGTGGGAATGGATCTGGTAGCGCCAGGCCCCACCAGGCATCTCTGTAAGAATCACACCTGGGGGGTCTGGTATGGGGACACCATCCCTCAGCCAGGACAGTCTGATCTGCCGGGGGTAGAAGTTGTAGGCACTGCAGACCAAAACCACTGAGCCTCCACCGCTGCCAGACCTCACTGTCTTCAGCCTGGTGACAGGAGGCACTTTAGGAGGAAAATACTGTTAGCAGCTTCACAACTGACCCGAACAACAAAGGCTAAAACACAAGTAAAGCAGTTGTGTTGCTAAATGCCCCAGAGCTGCTAGAAGCATAGCTACCCATCAAAATCCACTGAAGATGCAACTAATGACTTTTGTTATTTTGATGAATAAATACATAGTTTTGTGTATAAAATAGAAAATCCTCGGTTCAGCCCAATGCGATGTCTTCAGATGTCTTGTTCTGTCCAAGGACAGTTTGACCTGCAAACTGGAGGAGCTGGGCATTGAACCGCCAATCTTCCAACTAGTATAGAGGCCCCTGTTGATTAATTAATTAATTAATGTTTAGATTGTTTCATTGGTCTTTTAAATTATTGGATGGCCTTGCCATCTTAATGCCTGTTAGGTCACATGTTGACTATTCCTGCAGTCAGAACTAAAAAGGACTACAATTAATGATTATTTTAATTATGGATGAATCTGCTGATTATTTTCTCCATTCTGAAAATAGTGATAAATGTAGTCCCAGTTACTCAGAGCCCAAAGTGACGCCTTCACAATGTTAGTTCTGTCAGTCCAAACCTGAAAATGATTAAAGCAAATCATCCTGCTTAAACGAGGAGGAAGAAGAGCCCGAGGAGAGGAGATCTAATAGTACAACATTTTCCTGATTATACTGAACAGACTGAAGTTCATTTCCTGCATTTTGGAGACATTTTCTGCACCATTTTATGGAGGAAATGTCTTTATTTATATGAAGGGAAACAAAATTAAGGTAATTAAAAATATCAAAATGTAGTAATATACTATATAATAATAATAATAATAATAATAATAATAATAATGTTTTCCTACTGTGCCTTGTTTCATTTGTTATTTAATATTTCTTGTCGCTGTTGTTCAGAACATTTTCAACAAAAGCTTCCAAAAAGTGCTGGAGACATTCAGATTCTGTCCCCAGCGTCCCCAGTATAAACCACACCTGTCTGTCAGCACTGTTAAATGTCCCGCCCCATCCAGGCTGTGATTGGTCGGTTCATGAAAAGTGACGAGCAGCGCGAGCGAGAGAAAAGGCAGGAGGAAAGTGTCTGTAAAGGCTGTAACATTACAGAGATCTTCCTGATCCAGGGACGTGGAGTTCCTAGTGGCAGGGCTGCCCTCGCAGCACATCGTTTCTACGTCTTAATAAAAGTGCTCACGTGTTTGTTTGAGGAAAATAAAGAGCTGCGAACTCGTTTCAGGTGGACGCAGTTACTCAGAGCTTCATGATGAGGAACATAAACCCAGTCAGAGCTCTGAGGAGAACCAACTATCCAGAGTGGGCCTACAGAATATTTTAATCCTGTTGCCTTAATTTATTCTTTGCTCTTTGTTTCTAATGCAGAACATTTATTACAGCTTTACTGCTGTTACGAATAAACAGAGTTTCTGATGCAGCACTTTCATTATGTTCAAGAAGAAGGAAAAGAACTTTCCACAGCCTTATCAGACCTAAAGATATATTAGTACATTTAAGCTCCTTCAATCATTAAAAACAACATAAATGTGGCTAGTAAAAAAAATAAACTAGTAACTTTGGTAAATCACAGGTGAGCAAAAAGTTAATATCAAGCCCTGATGATGGTATATATATATATATATATATATATATATATATATATATATATATATATATATATATATATATATATATATATATATATATATATATATATATATATATATATATATATATATATATATATATATATAATAAAGTATTTCCTTGATTACCTGCTTTGCCCCGAATGGTTCTGTAGATCAGGTCAGCTTGGATTTTGCAGTAGTAGTTCAGGTCGTTTCTCCTGACTCGCAGGTAGTGAGTGTCATTATTTACAATGTCTGCAAACACTTTTCCATACTCTGTGAATCCCACCACCTTCTCTGTAGAGCTGTTGTACAGTGCCTGCAGTCGGCCGTTGTACTGGTACTGAATTTGGTACAGCACGTCACACTGTGAGCTCCATCTGCGGTCACTTCTGTAGAAAATAATATGACATACAGAGAAACTATCAGTCAACGTTTAAACCGCTAAAGACCGAGCAGCAGCTGTTTTGTTTGATCCGGTGTGAACGTGAGCAAAATAACCAACTGAGGCAGAACTTCATTCAGGAGCCAATCAGCTGACTGAGAAAACCGTCCGCCGACTACCTGAACTCCCAAATGCCAGTGAGTACAGAAGAACTTACAACACTTCGTTATAATGTTTTCTAATTAGTTACTGTGGCAGTATTTTGTCATGTTAAAGAACTCAGTACCTTTGAACCACCAAATGTATTACCTGTTTGTTGCAGAAGTAAACAGAGAAGAAGCAGGACACACAGACGCTGCTGATCCATGTTCATCAAAACAAAGTGAGAGCTCAACCAATCAGGGCACAGCTTGGAGAAGAGTCACCTGTTGATAGGATGGACTTCTCTCTGAAGCCAGTGGTGCTTTCTAATCCTGCCCAGAGCTGGGATGAAAGTCCTTTATTATATTATATATATATTATTACTTGTTCTAGGCTTCAAAGTAATTTAGGTTTCTTCTGGGAGATATATATATATATATATTAGATATTTAACAGCGGCAGGCCAGCTGCTCTGCCTCTTATCATCATGTGCAAACACACAACAGCAGATCTACGGTCTCAGCCTAATGTCGGTTCACACACAGCTGCAGTAAGAGATGCACAGATTAGGTTTTCCTGGCTGATTCAGTTACTGATTTTTTTAAAAGGTCTGACCTGCTGTCTCTGATTTAGGCAAATTTTATTTCTTTTTAAGATCTATAACTGACAACATACACAAACATTTTTCTAACTATTTATTGGAAAAATCTATTTTTATTAGGATCCCCATCAGCACCAGTATAAATGGTCTTATTTATTATAAAACAGCGTTTTCACCGGAAGGAGCTGAAAATAAAGTGAACACCATTTTAATTCTACTTAATTTGTGTTTAATCACAAACTACAGTAATCTGCTCACCTGGCTTTTCCCCGTCAGACACACCTGCACCTGTCTGTCTGCTCTGACTTTATGACTTTATGATGAGCCGCGTGTGGAGGCGGCTTGTTGTTGGTCCCACGTGGTCTGAATGACGTCGTGACCAACAGCTGTGTTCACTGAGTCTTCACCTGCTCCCTGCTTTAAACATCCATCGCGTCTCTTTCTGGGTTTCTCTGCAGATTCAGGGAGCTCTGCGTGAATGACTTCCTCACACCTGAGACATGTTTAGCCTGTGTGTGTCTGTGCACACCTGTGAAACACCTGTGAAACACCTGTGAAACACCACGCAGCCTGTGTGTAACGTTCAATGTCACCAGCAGGAAATTGGATATTTGACCCCGCCCCGGTCACCGGTCAGAGAGTGAGAGAAGGAAACGGCCTATTTCAGTCTCCAGCTGACTAATCTGCGCATTTCTATCTGTCAAAGGCGACTTACAATCAAACAAGTTACCAAACAAGCTCGGGTAATGTTACAATAAAAACAGCATCATCTGTATTAAAGACAAAAGAATCAGTTCTTCCAATGTTTAAAGTGCATAAAACAGCCCTGCAGCCTGCTGAACATTACTGGAGCTCCACAACTACTGACGGACTTGAACTGGTTTTCTCCCACCGGACTGCTGGGAGGGGGAAAGCTGTGGACCAAACCACCGTGGCAAAGAGAGGGGGGGGACTCAAAATGTTTCTAAACTTAAAACGAACTTTAATTGCTCAGTTTGCGTTGGTATTGTTGTACTATTTACACAGTTATTCTAAGTATATATCATTATATTATTGAATGGTTTTTAAGGGGGGGGGCACCCCTCAGTCAACTTGATCATTTTGGAGGCTGCTGTTGAACTAGATTGTTTTATGCTGGTGGGCGTGGTTCAGCAGGAGGTCGCAGTGCACACTTCTGCTCTAAGTACATGTTCATGAGTTTAGAAGGTGAGATATGTTAGTTTTGTAGAAACAATGTAGGCTGCTAGTTTTGCATTGAAAGACAGAGGCAAATTAAATCAAGCAGTTTAAAAAGACAAAGTTAAAAAGAAATAAGATTCCACAATAGTAATACAGGATAGAAAGAAAGATTTGGACCACGCCTTGAACTCATTCACCTGCCCTTGACACTGTATTCCCATCCTTCCCACCTGAACCTCTTTCCTTCTCTCTCTTTGTCTGCCTCCCTCAGTCCTCCCTCCAGATCTGTTCCTCTCATATCAGCTCAGCTGTATTACATGCAATAAACTGTTCTGAATCTACATCTTGCAGGCATGGTCTTTGTTAGTGAAAACTAATAAAAGGCTGTTTTGTAAGTGATTAAGAAGACGTCACCAATCCTGCTTGCAGGCTCATAGGGGAGCAACAATTCAGCAATATAGTGGGAGCAGAAGCATGAAGCGTTTTAAAAGTGATCAATAACGTCTTAAAATCAATTCTAAAACTTACAGGTAACCAGTGAAACAGGTCTGATGTGATCTTGTCTTCTATTGTTTGTGGAAAGTAGAGCAACTGCATTTTGTTTCAGCTGAAGTTGTGAAATAGTTTTATAGCTTTTCCCTGAATAAAATGAATTACAATAACACACATTAGGGTTAGGGTCAGGAAACAAAGCCAGACACCAACACCAGAGACAGACCGTGACCAAAAAAAGCTCTGACACATTCAGAACTACTATGTTTTTAATAGAATTTGCATCTTTGGCCTCACATCTATGTTCATGGAAATTGATGCTCTTAGAAGATTGTTGTTGGATGTAATTTAATACTTTAATGTCAAAATATTTTAGCACTGTGTAGTTGTACACATTTTCCAGTATTACGTTATGATGGTCAATTAGAGAATTTACCAACAGTCATTTGAAAATCTAATCACAGCTGCAGCAGAAGAAGTCTCTCTTCTTAAACTGATGATATCAAAAGATAAGAAATCTCACTTTGAGTTAGGTTAATAAACAACTTTTTAGGTTATGGTCTTGCCAATCTTGTCTAAAAAGAGACGACACACAACAAAGGAAATGTTGGATGCAATCTTCAGTATAGATCGATATAACTGAGAATAAAATGTTCTACTGTGCAAATGAGCATATGAGAAAGTTGTAACTTGGTAAACATGTTAAAAAGTCTTTGTTCGTGTTGCGGTCTGGAGATTTTACCCAGCAACCCTGTGGTATGCAGCCCGCCAGCAGTCAGACAGCTGACGTCGGAGGGAGTCGTTAGCAGAAATGATGAAGATGACAACTCCAAAAGTGAGACAGACGAGTCCCAAAGAAAGACACGCCCACGCTGCTGCAGAACCCACCGACCTGGAAGGCAGCTCTGGTGGAGAGCAAACAGTGTGATTCAGAAGTTGTTTTTAGCAAATATTCATAACTCCCTCAACAAAGACACTCTGCTGGGACTTTTCCACAACAGGAATTTAGCGATCTGGAACCGGCAGCTGTGTTTTATAAACCAGGACGTGCATCTTTGACACGTGTTGCCTTATGGCGTTATTTTTTCAGCCATTGCTTGTCCATCATTTGTTTTATAAGCCAAGTTTGCCGTTTTGTCTCTTTCAGATGATTCTGTTTAAGTAGCAGCTTGTTTAGAATATTTGTTACCTCCTGCATTTTGTTGTGTTATGTCCATTTTCAGATTACACGCAAAAAAACCATCTCTATGAATTGAGAATTTTACAGTCTTTGTGCTTAAATTAAGCTCAATGTACAGAATCTCACAAAGTGAGTCCACCCTCACATTTCTGTAAATATCTGATTCTATCTTTTCATGTTTCAACACTGAAGAAATGATTCTTTGCTCCAGTGTAAAGTAGTGAGCAGCTTGTATAACAGCGTAAATCTGCTGTCCCCTCAAAATAACACATCACACAGCCGTTAATGTCTAAACCGCTGGCAGCTAAAGTGAGGACACCCTTGGAAAGTGTATCATGATTTAATAGGACAGAACTGAGGGTTGCCTCCTATAGGCTTACTTCCAACTTAAGAACTACGTTTAAGATCTAAGTTGTCCTGGTTATGTATAAATCCCACCCTTCACAATATTTCTGATATGCTACTGTATTTACTCAACAATACGCCAGCACGACAATGATCTTAAACACACATCACAAGTCGTTATGGATGGCTAAACCAAGCTTTTTAAATGGATCCCCCAAAGTCTTGATCACAGACCTCGTTGAAATTTCTGTGGACTGGCCTGAAGAGGTGAGTGAATGCAAAAAAACCCCCCAACAAATCAGACTCTACCAATTCTATCACGAAGAGTAATCAGAAGAGAGTTCTGCCATAAGCGTGTTGATGGATACCAAAGGCAGCTGAAAGAGCTGAAGGGAAATGTGACCAAATACTAGCTGTGTTGTGTGTTTTATTACTGTATTGTTGTATTTTCTGATGACACGCAATGAATTTGTTTCTGAATGTTTTCAGTAAAAAGAGAAGTGTGTTTTCCAATCATTCTGTAAAATAACCCCCGCAACAACACACATGTATAACCTTTGGACCTCAACATTGCAGTATATTTCCAGAAACCCTTGGATCCTTCTCACCCCATGTTTTGGTGACAGGGCGGCTCAGGGCTTGATGCTGCACGCTGCAGCCCAGCACGTCGTCTGTCTCTGGATGGAAAGAGAGGCTGGCCAGCTGACTGAAGGTCCCGTCTGTCTCAGGGTGGAGGTTGCTGAGGGCCACACCTTCTGTCACCTGGACACCATTCTTGGTCCAAGTGATATTGGCGGAGGGGGGGTAGAAGTGACTGATGTAACAGTAAAGGGTGTTCTCCTCCCCCTGTTCTGTCTCCTCCATGGGATAGATGAGCACTGTCGGGGCTTTGGAAAAGAGAAGGACATGGTTTATTAGAACATTAAGCCCTCACAGTGTATGTCCCCACTATTAAGACGTCACGGCACCATTTTGACAAATCATGGTCTGTATTTATATAAATGTCTCATCAAATCAGCACTGAGTGTCACTGAGCGACGTGTTTTTTTTATCTTGCTCTTATGTCACGTTCCAGGCAACTCGGAAATTTCCGACCTCCAACTAGAAATAAACACAGGAAAAAAGGAAAGAAAACATTCACACAAGAGTAAGTATTCTTGTGTGAATGAAAATAACTCGGAAAGGAAATAATAACCCCAAACCGTGACAATTTAGACAAAAAACAAATACTATTTGAGACAGACTTTGTGTGATATTTCTGCAGAAACTGACGTCCTCACATTTCACATTTTTGGGAGTCAAAAATGAGGCTTTTGCACATCATAATGTCCATGATAATTGTTCTCAGTGAGAGTGGACTAAAACTTACTTGAACTCAATCAATCATGTCCCTTTGGCTGGATGTCACCAGCATCATTAAAGGTATCTGAACTTATTATTACTTATTTTACATTGAGGTTGTAGCTGAAAGTAAAACTGGAACAGAAGAGAATATTATTGTTCTTCATGGAGTGGTGACCAGAGTTTTGGTGTGTGCCACTGCAACATACCGGGCTGAAGCACTGTCGCTGTGACTGTTTGTAGTCCTGGTTTGGCTCTCAGCAGGATTCTTGGGAGTGATTTTCAGACTGTTGGATAAATACAGTATTGCTGGAATGTTCAGTGTTTTGACTTAAAGTTGTACTGCAAGTTTACAGGATTGGAATAGATTTTTGGTGGTGACAACATGGGCCTGTATTTATCAGGGCTCTTACACTTCCTCCTAGGAACCATGCTGAGAGTTAAACAGTCCTACCTCAGAGTATTTGTGTCTCTGAGAATAACTGGCTAGTTAGATGGTTGATGAAGTGGTTCCTATTACACTGAATTTACAGGCCTTAATTTTGGTAGGGTATAGCTTTTGGATGAGCTGCACAGTTTCCTTTGCTAATGATTCCTCTTGAACCACTATGGCTATCACAAAAATCCCTACTATCTAAATGTGTTGTCCAGGAGACCCCCCCACCCACTATGTGTGGAGTAAACAATGTGTCTTCTCTTTACCCTTTTCTTCAGTGGGACTCCTGTCGATCTGCATAGCTTTAGAGAGATAGTGTTTTAATAGTCTCTCCCTGCTAACAAGAGCCAAAACGTAAAACCCGCTTGACAGCACATCCTTCAGCTCCTCAAGCAGTGGTGCTGTCCAAACTGCTTGTCCTTTCTTGAAGTCAGCATATATCGCCTGGTCTCCATCCCAATGCATTTGTACCTGACAGTCACCAAACTCATGGCAGCCGTAGAACATTGTCCCTTCATGAAGAGCTGGAACAGGAAAACATGAAAGTATCCAGATGAAACTTTGCTTTGGTGACAGTTGGATTTAATGACATGGTAAACAATTCTCCTACAGCACAGTGCTATGGGTAATGAAAAATATAGTTATGGTTATACAGGTGTAACGGTAGCTATGACTATGACAGTAACTGGCTGGTTTCTC
Organism: Micropterus salmoides; assembly: GCF_014851395.1. Taxonomy (NCBI): domain Eukaryota; kingdom Metazoa; phylum Chordata; class Actinopteri; order Centrarchiformes; family Centrarchidae; genus Micropterus; species Micropterus salmoides. The sequence goes on from NW_024041262.1 coordinate 28,002,282, forward strand.
TTTGCAGCACTAAAGATATTCGATCCAGTTCAATTTTATTTAGGGCACATTCAGCCCAGGAAAGTCCGCTGGTTCACTTGCTTTGGTCCAGATTCGTCTCATATGAGTTATCAGTTATCACTGTAATTAAAGATCTGTATTGATTACAGCTGGGTCTCTGTACAGTTGTTTAGTCTGCACCCAAGTGCATTACTGTATTCACACCTCCCCAAAAATCGGCCCCAAGGAGAGAAACAAGTTTGATTCAACTGAATCAAAGAAGACAGGTGTGAATACACTCTTACATGGCGCCAAACAGACAGTTATTAAGTTGATGTTGGTGAGTGGGAAACTACTGGCTGTGTGTGGGACGTGAAATCAGGTGGAGGCTATTGTTATAGATGAACAAATAAATATTACAAAGGGTACAGTCTGGACCTTACATGAAAAGTGCATGTGATAACTTCTGTTATAACAACAACAATAATATAGTAATACATTTTATTTCTATAACGCTTTTCAGGACACCCAAAGACACTTTACAATAAAACCAGTAATTTTGTGCATTTCAAAATAGATAAAATACATAAATAGAAGATACATGTGTGTTGTAAAACCACAAATACATAAAAGCATATATATACATACATAAAATAAGTGAAACATCAGCTGAAGATATGATTGTAAAACAAGTTAACTGAGGTTAGTCACTAGTCTAGTTGTAGCAGTAAAAGCAAGATAGTGGATGGCATCTTATGTGACAAATGAAGTGCATCTGACTTTTAGTTTCACTTTTACAGAATCTTTCTTTTGAAGTTTTTAGATACTGGACTCGATACTTTGGCAATGGAGTGTTTACAATAGAAAGTGCTATCGCTGCCCTGGTAATGATAAGAAAACACATCTGGAGATACTTCCTCTTTTAATATTTCCCAGAAGAAGGCTAAGATAATAAAAGCTGGAAGTAAACGTAACTCATAAAGTCATTTTGAATTGGAAAATAGTAAAGCTAAATCAAGTTCAAGTACCTGGCAATAAACCTCACTCTGATTCTTACGAAAAAAAGTTTGTTGTTCTTCTGCCTCACACTGAAATTTGTGATTTAAAACACTTCTTAAAAAATCAAAACTTTACCTGCATGAGCTGTGTAGAAAAACTGACCCCAAACCAGTAAAACCAGTAAAACCAGTGAGGAGTCCATGTGGTCCAGTCTGTTTCTTTGTACGAAGACACAATACAATCTGTGTCCCAACTCTAAAAAGGAAACTAAACTTACAGTGACTCACAAGTGTCAAGCTAGCAACAATTACATATGTTACACCTCGTAACTTTCAAAATAAAAGCCTTGCTGGTTATGAGAAAAACACAAAAGTACAATTAAGATTTTTAAGGTTGAAATAGAATAGACTAAGGGAATCTGAAAGAAACAAAACTGCCTCGATCCTGCAGAGTATTGATACACACACACAGTATCTTATCGGTGTGAAGCAGCAGCTGTGCAGCTCTGACCTTCATGTTCAACAGAGAGTTTCATGCTGATCCAAACCTCACTGAGCTCTGAGTCACTAACATGGTCAGGAGAACGAATGAGACTTTAAGTGCAGCAGCCTGAAATATCTCTAAACATGGTCCAAGTACCACCCGGCCCAGCCGGCACAGACACGTGACCCGGTGAACACTCAGTGTGCGCAGACCTCAGTCCTCAACGGGACAACGGTCTGTGGAACCGCACTCCTGCCCTGCAGCACCCCTCATTGGAGGTGAGTCCCCACACCGTGATGGCGTCTCAGGTTTGGGTGCCAACAATGTTGTGTAATACAAATGCACACACAGTCAAGGGCGTATTTTCCACCTGTTCTGCCAAATGTTGTATTGGTGTGAAAGCGCAGATTAATGATTTATTAATCTTTGGATTATAAATAAGAGAGAGAGACATCCGAGACATCAGAGCGTTCAGACACACCGACATCTGGATTTGCATCGGCAGAAATCTGACAATGAAGGTAAGTTTTTAACTTTAACTGTCTTTCTGAATGTTTATCAGCAGTTTGAACATGTTAACAGATTCAGTGAATTATTTGAACTATTGTGTGCTGACATGTTTCTTCCTATTAAAGCTTAACACTATTTAGAGCTTCACTAGGCTGATTCAGCCTCTCTGGCTACCTGCGTACAATATCTCACAAAGTGAGTCCACCCCTCACGTTTCTGTAAATATCTGATTCTATCTTTTCATGTTTCAACACTGAAGAAATGACACTTTGCTCCAATGTAAAGTAGTGAGAGTACAGCTTGTATAACAGTGTAAAGTAGTGAGCGTACAGCTTGTATAACAGTGTAAAGTAGTGAGCGTACAGCTTGTATAACAGTGTAAAGTAGTGAGCGTACAGCATGTATAACAGTGTAAAGTAGTGAGCGTACAGCATGTATAACAGTGTAAAGTAGTAAGCGTACAGCTTGTATAACAGTGTAAAGTAGTGAGTAAACAGCTTGTATAACAGTGTAAAGTAGTGAGTGTACAACAGTGTAAAGTAGTGAGCGTACAGCATGTATCAGTGTAAAGTAGTGAGCGTACAGCTTGTATAACAGTGTAAAGTAGTGAGTAAACAGCTTGTATAACAGTGTAAAGTAGTGAGCGTACAGCTTGTATAACAGTGTAAAGTAGTGAGTAAACAGCTTGTAAAGTAGTGAGTGTACAGCTTGTACAACATTGTAAATAGTGAGCGTACAGCTTGTATAACAGTGTAAAGTACTGAGTAAACAGCTTGTAAAGTAGTGAGTGTACAGCTTGTATAACAGTGTAAAGTAGTGAGTGTACAGCTTGCATAACAGTGTAAAGTAGTGAGTAAACAGCTTGTAAAGTAGTGAGCGTACAGCTTGTATAACAGTGTAAAATAGTGAGCGTACCGCTTGTATAACAGTGTAAAGTAGTGAGTAAACAGCTTGTAAAGTAGTGAGCGTACAGCTTGTATAACAGTGTAAAATAGTGAGCGTACAGCTTGTATAACAGTGTAAAATAGTGAGCGTACAGCTTGTATAACAGTGTAAAGTAGTGAGTAAACAGCTTGTAAAGTAGTGAGCGTACAGCTTGTTTAACAGTGTAAATAGTGAGCGTACAGCTTGTATAACAGTGTAAAGTAGTGAGCGTGCAGCTTGTATAACAGTGTAAAGTAGTGAGCGTACAGCTTGTATAACAGTGTAAAGTAGTGAGCGTACAGCCTGTATAACAGTGTAAAGTAGTGAGCGTACAGCTTGTATAACTGTGTAAAATAGTGAGTGTACAGCTTGTATAACAGTGTAAAGTAGTGAGCGTACAGCTTGTATAACAGTGTAAAGTAGTGAGTAAACAGCTTGTATAACAGTGTAAAGTAGTGAGTAAACAGCTTGTAAAGTAGTGAGTGTACAGCTTGTACAACATTGTAAATAGTGAGTGTACAGCTTGTAAAGTAGTGAGTGTACAGCTTGTATAACAGTGTAAAGTAGTGAGTAAACAGCTTGTAAAGTAGTGAGCGTACAGCTTGTATAACAGTGTAAAATAGTGAGTAAACAGCTTGTAAATAGTGAGCGTACAGCTTGTATAACAGTGTAAAGTAGTGAGCGTACAGCTTGTATAACTGTGTAAAATAGTGAGTGTACAGCTTGTATAACAGTGTAAAGTAGTGAGTGTACAGCTTGTATAACAGTGTAAAGTAGTGAGTAAACAGCTTGTAAAGTAGTGAGCGTACAGCTTGTAAACAGTGTAAAATAGTGAGCGTGCAGCTTGTATAACAGTGTAAAGTAGTGCAGCTTGTATAACAGTGTAAAGTAGTGAGTGTAAAGCTTGTATAACAGTGTAAAGTAGTGAGTAAACAGCTTGTAAAGTAGTGAGCGTACAGCTTGTATAACAGTGTAAATAGTGAGCGTGCAGCTTGTATAACAGTGTAAAGTAGTGAGCGTACAGCTTGTATAACAGTGTAAAGTAGTGAGCATACAGCTTGTATAACAGTGTAAAGTAGTGAGCGTACAGCTTGTATAACAGTAAAGTAGTGAGCGTACAGTTTGTAACAGTGTAAAGTAGTGAGCGTACAACAGTGTAAGGTAGTGAGCGTACAGCTTGTATAATGTGTAAATAGTGAGCGTACAGCTTGTATAACAGTGTGAAGTAGTAGGAGTACAGCTGTATAACAGTGTAAAGTAGTGAGCGTACAGCTTGTATAACAGTGTAAAGTAGTGAGTGTACAGCTTGTATAACAGTGTAAAGTAGTGAGTGTACAGCTTGTAAAATAGTGAGTGTACAGCTTGTATAACAGTGTAAAGTAGTGAGTGTACAGCTTGTATAACAGTGTAAAGTAGTGAGTGTACAGCTTGTATAACAGTGTAAAGTAGTGAGTAAACAGCTTGTAAAGTAGTGAGCGTACAGCTTGTATAGCAGTGTAAAATAGTGAGCGTGCAGCTTGTATAACAGTGTAAAGTAGTGCAGCTTGTATAACAGTGTAAAGTAGTGAGTGTAAGCTTGTATAACAGTGTAAAGTAGTGAGTAAACAGCTTGTAAAGTAGTGAGCGTACAGCTTGTATAACAGTGTAAAATAGTGAGCGTGCAGCTTGTATAATAGTGTAAATAGTGAGCGTACAGCTTGTATAACAGTGTGAAGTAGTGAGCGTACAGCCTGTATAACAGTGTAAAGTAGTGAGCGTACAGCTTGTATAACAGTGTAAAGTAGTGAGCGTACAACAGTGTAAGGTAGTGAGCGTACAGCTTGTATAATAGTGAAAATAGTGAGCGTACAGCTTGTATAACAGTGTAAGTAGTGAGCGTACAGCCTGTATAACAGTGTAAAGTAGTGAGCGTACAGCTTGTATAACAGTGTAAAGTAGTGAGTGTACAGCTTGTATAACAGTGTAAAGTAGTGAGGTACAGCTTGTAAAGTAGTGAGCGTACAGCTTGCATAACAGTGTAAAGTAGTGAGCGTACAGCTTGTATAACAGTATAAAGTAGTGAGCGTACAACAGTGTAAAGTAGTGAGCGTACAACAGTGTAAAGTAGTGAGCGTACAGCATTTATAACAGTGTAAAGTAGTGAGCGTACAGCTTGTATAACAGTGTAAAGTAGTGAGTAAACAGCTTGTAAAGTAGTGAGTACAGCTTGTATAACAGTGTAAAATAGTGAGCGTGCAGCTTGTATAACAGTGTAAAGTAGTGAGCGTACAGCTTGTATAACAGTGTAAAGTAGTGAGCATACAGCTTGTATAACAGTGTAAAGTAGTGAGCATACAGCTTGATAACAGTATAAAGTAGTGAGCGTACAGTTTGTATAACAGTGTAAAGTAGTGAGCGTACAACAGTGTAAGGTAGTGAGCGTACAGCTTGTATAATAGTGTAAAATAGTGAGCGTACAGCTTCTATAACAGTGTGAAGTAGTGAGCGTACAGCCTGTATAACAGTGTAAAGTAGTGAGCGTACAGCTTGTATACAGTGTAAAGTAGTGAGTGACAGCTTGTATAACAGTGTAAAGTAGTGAGTGTACAGCTTGTAAAGTAGTGAGCGTACAGCTTGCATAACAGTGTAAATTAGTGAGCGTACAGCTTGTATAACAGTATAAAGTAGTGAGCGTACAACAGTGTAAAGTAGTGAGCGTACAGCATTTATAACAGTGTAAAGTAGTGAGCGTACAGCTTGTATAACAGTGTAAAGTAGTGAGCATACAGCTTGTATAACAGTGTAAAGTAGTGAGCGTACAGCTTGTATAACAGTAAAGTAGTGAGCGTACAGTTTGTATAACAGTGTAAAGTAGTGAGCGTACAACAGTGTAAGGTAGTGAGCGTACAGCTTGTATAATAGTGTAAAATAGTGAGCGTACAGCTTGTATAACAGTGTGAAGTAGTGAGCGTACAGCCTGTATAACAGTGTAAAGTAGTGAGCGTACAGCTTGTATAACAGTGTAAAGTAGTGAGCGTACAGCATGTATAACAGTGTAAAGTAGTGAGCATACAGCTTGTATAACAGTGTAAAATAGTGAGTGTACAGCTTGTCTAACAGTGTAAAGTAGTGAGTAAACAGCTTGTAAAATAGTGAGCGTACAGCTTGTTTTCAGTGTAAAGTAGTGAGTAAACAGCTTGTAAGTAGTGAGCGTACAGCTTGTATAACAGTGTAAAGTAGTGAGTGTACAGCAGTGTAACAGTGTAAATCTGCTGTCACCTCAAAATAACACATCACACAGCCGTTAATGTCTAAACCGCTGGCAACAAAAGTGAGGACACCCCTAAGTGAAAATGTCCACATTGGGCCCAAAGTGTCATATATTGTGGGGCCACCATTATTCTCCAGCGCTGCCTTAACAGGTTGCCACTGGAGTCTCTTCCACTCCTCCATGACAACATCATGGAGCTGGTGGATGTTAGAGACCTTGCTCTCTTCCACCTTCCGTTTGGTTTTGCCTGTTCTGGGTGGAACCTGTCCTGGTGAACCGCTGTATGGTCATGGCCACCGTGCTGCAGCTCAATTTCTTAGCTTGGGCCATCTTTATGTAGAGCAACCATTCTTTGTTTCAGATCCTCAGACAGTTCTTTGCCATGAGATGCCATGTTGAACTTCTAGTGACCAGTATGAGGGAGTGTGAGAGCGACAACACCAAATTTAACACACCTGCTCTCCATTCACACCTGAGACCTTGTAACACTAATGAGTCACATGACACCGGGGAGGGAAAATGGCTAATTGGGCCCAATTAGGACATTTTCACTTAGGGTGTCCTCTCTTTTGTTGCCAGTGGTTTAGACATTAATGGCTGTGTGATGTGTTATTTTGAGGGGACAGCAGATTTACACTGTTATACAAGCTGTACACTCACTACTTTACATTGGAGCAAAGTGTGTTTCACATGAAAAGATAGAATCAGATATTTACAGAAATGAGAGGGGCGGACTCACTTCTGTGAGATACTGTATGTCTTAATAAAATGTGAGTTTATTTTATCTCCTCCCTGACAAAAAACTTTTTTTCACATTGAAAGGTAAAACCTTCAGCACCGACTGGCTGCAGAGGCCAAACTCTGTTCAAAAAAAATAACCTGTCTGTTCCAGCTGGTATCAGTCGTCTTCCTCCTCCGGCTCCTCTGTCGACCAGCTCCATGCCCCTCGTCCTCCCACTGGACTGCAGTGACATCTATAACAATGACAACAGCCGACCCAGTGGAGTGTACACCATCTATCCCATCGGAGCCACCTCTGCTGTCCAGGTACACTTCATCCTCTCAGGGACACTTAGGAGATAAAAGTGTTTGACTTTCAGTGAAGTTAGTTACATGCAGTAATGGGATTCACTAACAAGGTACATGCTAAGTTAGATTTTATAGTGGTTATGTAATGAATAGTTATAAAAGGAGGGTTGAGAGGGGAGGGATGAAGGATCTTCTTTAGGGTTTGGTGGCCGGAGCAGCTAGGAACCCAGGGGGTCGAGATTCAGTGGGGGCTCATCTCGATAAGCGGCTTGTTTATGAACCCCTGTGGTTCCTGTTGTAAAAAAAGACAAAGTGATTACTTGTCAGAATTATGGATTTTAGCGTGCATGTCTTTCATGGTGGGAGGAACCGGAGCACCCGGGGGAAACCATGCAAACAGGGGAGAACATGCAAACTCTGTACAGAAAGCCTGGGCTGAGGGAGGTCTAACCTAGAACCTTCTTGCTGTGTCCACTGGGCCACCGTGCTGCTGATAAAAAGAGATGAAGAACAGACTTTGGGTGGGACAGATGTGAGAACTGAAAAACGGGAGAGAACAGGATTAGACACGTTATATACATGAGTGCATGTGATTGTATTAAAGAGGCACAGGTGGATGAATTAGTGAGAGAGGTGTGGTCCTGTTCCTGAATCTCAGTTTACATAACTCCATTAAGTCACACCAGCAGCAGCAGCAGTAGTACTAGTAGTAGTACAGGTTGTATCACATATGGATATTTAATATTCCCTGGTTGATAAACTGACTAATGACTGTTTGTGTCTGTGTGTAGGTGTACTGTGATATGGACTCACCAGGAGGACGATGGACGGTGAGTATTTTAACTCAAGTACCAAATCTGGCTCAGCAGTTCTCAAATCCAGGACCTGTTCAGACTGATCAGAGGCCTCCCATGAACTCTACCAAGCTAGCTCTGCTGTTACACAATCAATGATCAGTGCACAACTTCCTTCAGTCGGTACGCCTTGTTAACCAAAGATATTGATGGAATGTAGGGGAATACATTTGAGCAGCAACCAGTTGAGACCAGGAACGAGACAGGAGAACTGACTTGATGCACAAAGTGGTTTGTCCTAAAGCCAGCTGTTTAAGACACTCAGAGACTGCTCAGTCTCACTCTGACTCTAAAGTGCCAGAGGTCCAGACATTATCAGTGTGTCTGTTGTTCCTGACCCGGATAGACGAATCCAGCAGCTGGTTTATGTGATGTACTTCCTGAATGAAGGTTTACCTTAGTTCAAACCTTGTTGCCTGGAAACATGAGCTGTCAGGTATCTGGGTGTTTAGCTAGTTCTCCTCCATCCCGTCCCCCCCAGGTGTTCCAGAGGAGGATGGACGGCACTGTGAACTTCTACAGGGGCTGGGATCAGTACAAGCTGGGCTTTGGTAGCGCTGCTGGAGAGTACTGGCTCGGTGAGAAACCAAACCTAACTAACACTATTGCAGGTGTAAGGATCTAGTCAGCTCATGGTTTAGTACTAAGTTCTTCCTGATTTCTTACAGTGGAGACACTTTGCTGCTTGCTTTCCCCTCTGCTTTAATACTTTTGCTGAAACTCTCTTTTTTTCCTACTAGAAATTATGAGCAGCGGCTCTTGGATACTTTTAAATCACTATGACTGTCAGATAAAGTAGGCTATTGCCATACTTTAAATACTTTTGATTTCAGTGCTACGCGAGTGCAGCCTATCAATAGCACTAGCCTGTACTGCAGTGATTGGCTTTGTAGCTAATGCTAATTAGCAACAAGATGCCCCCCTTCTCCACGGATGACTTCCACAAACTTCTACAGAAAGTTGCAGTGCTGGAAACCAAGATCCACAGGTTAGAGGTGAATGTGGAAGTGAATGGAATATGTGGGAATGACACCACTTTACCATGGATCCAAAACAGTGGACAAGACCATGCTAACACAGGTCTAATTAGCACCAAAAAGACCAAGAAGCAGGAGGCCTGTGTACTGGATAATAAATCTGAAAGTGGTAGTCCTCCCTGGAACGCTCTTGGAGCAAAGCCTAAGAATAAATAATTTCCCTGGTAAATGGTTGGACGAGTAACAGGCAGAACCCAGCGCCCTGAAATTTGTGATGCGACTAGACCTGCATTATCACCTGGGTAGAGGCCTCTTCAAACCCTGTTCTTGGTAGGACACAGCCGGACCGCTGCGAAAGGGAGAGGATCCGTCTGATGACCTTGATAACATCCCATCCTCACACAGAAGGGTAAGGACTGAGAGTAAATCAGAAAGTAAAAGGCTGCAGGGAAAGCTAACGACTGGGCCTCAAACTCTGATTGTGGGTGACTCTGCTGTAAACGATATAAGAAGCATGTGCAGTAAGGACACCAAAATACTCTGCTTTCCGAAGGATACGGTGTCTGACTTGGCAGAAAGATTCCTGCATATCGTGGCTGAACATCCTACTGTGAAAAACATCATACTGCACATCGGGGCCAATGATGTTGTGAAGCAACAGTCTGAAGTGTTGAAAGTGGACATAATAATCTGTTGAACACAGTCAGCTCTCTGAATGCTGAGGGGTTTATCAGTGGGCCTATACCGCCAAGCCGAAGAGGAGCTGAGGGATTCAGCAGACTGATGACATTGAACACGTGGCTCTCAACGGCATGTACTGTCCATTCAGTGCATTTCATCGAAAACTTTTACTTTCTGTGGGACCGCAGACATCTTTTTAAGGCAGATGGACTTAACAAGTCAGGAGTAAAATTGTTCAGCTCCAACCTGTTTTACTTTCTGCATCACTCATCTGTTCCCTCTGCCAAGGACAAGAGACAAGAGGAATCTCAACAAGAAGAAGACATAACACAACACACCAGAAACCTTGAAGGAGAGCCACCTCACCCGCCGGAAGACAGCTCTGATCACGGGAGACACCTGAGCCAAGAGGAAGAGTCTCCACCTCCCTCACTGAAAACCAACAGTGAGGAGTCACCATCTTTACCCCCAATCCCCACCTAGGTCACCCTTATCTCCAGACACCCTTTCTCCCCTCCCCCTGTTGGACTGATCACATGGAAGACCTGGAGCTGGGACCAAATTTACCCCCCACCTTCCCTTGCTCCACTCCCATTTTCTCTACCCTAAACCCCCACCATCCACCTCCGCCACTGGTTCTAAGTCTCCAGGTTTGACACATGTGTCAAAAATACAGCGCACAACCCACCTTCCCGCTCTGCAATGGCGAAAAAGCCCAGTAAGCTCTGTCTGATATGTGCTGGGTCCATGCTACAAGGAAAATAGCACTCATGACTCTTCCAGGACAAGCCGGGGCCCAATGTGCTGGTAGTCTTCTCCATCCCTGTCTTGACAGGTAACAGAAAAAGCATGGTGAATGTGTTAAGAAACAGGAAGCACTCAACATATCCTGCAAATTTAGTATTAATTCCTCGTCAGCCGCAGCCTGACGAAAAAAGTGGGCCAGATAATGTTTTTAACACACAAATTAGCTTTGTTAAACGTTAGGTCTTTGACAGGAAAAACATTTTTAATCAATGATTTTATAATAACTCACAATCTTAATTTCATGTTTTTAACTGAAACTTGGTTGGACCAAGATAACAGTGCAGCTGTCCTTATCGGTCTACCCCTCCCAGCTTCAGTTTCATGAGTGAAGCTAGAGTGCATAAGAGAGGAGGTGGAGTTGCCATTTTGTTTAATGACTCCCTCCAATGCAAAAGATGTCTTATGGGAATTTAGCTTCTTTTGAATATGTGGCTCTTCAGCTGAACCTCTTCTCAAGCAATTTTTCTAAATATCTACAGGCCCCTAAATACTGTGCAAACGTTTTTGATGACTTTGGTGAACTGCTGTCTATAATCTGTATTGACTTTGACTGTGTGGTTATTGTTGGTGATTTTAACATCCATGTTGACAACCCCCAGGACAGAGGGACTAAAGAACTGTGTTGTGTTCTTGATAATTATGGACTGACCCAACATGTGACGAGGCCCACGCACAATAAGGGGCACACTTTGGACTTCATCAAGGTTATCATCTCCAAGGGTCTGAACATTTCCAAGGTTGTGGTGACTGATGTTGCTCTCTCAGATCATTCCTGTGTTTTCTTTGAGAGTGCTATCTGCGTGCACACAAATGTACAAACAGAGGTGATCACAAAACGGCATATCACTGAAAACACTAGTGAAAAAATTATTCAGGCTTTCTCCGACACCCGCTCTCATGGGTCTCAGTCAGCGAACTTGTAGATAATTTCAGTTCTAAAATTACAAATGTTATTGATGCCATTGCACCAGCCAAGGTGAAGGTGGTCTCTGGTAAGAGAAGATCTCCATGGAGAAATGCCACGCTGGGTAGAACTCAAAAAGAGGTGGCGGAAAACAAATCTCCAGGTTCATTATGCTGTCTATAAAGAGAGACTTGCATTTATAATTTAGAGCTGAGAAATGCAAGGTGGTCCTTCTTCTCTGACATCATCACCAAAAACACTAATAATGTGTGTGCATGTTTGCTACTGTCGACAGGCTTCAGAACTGCCGCTTCATAACATCATCCTATTTTTGACTTAATCTCAGAAGTTTAGCGAAGTTTGCAGTGTTGCCAAAGTATTTCACTCTTTGCACACACACTACACAGAGCATCATTATTACCTTCACAGCTAAAATACAGCCAGACGTGACTGTTTCTACAGCCGGCCAGAGTCAGTTTTCAATCGCGGGAAATGTAAGGAGCTGCAGCGACTCACTTCAGCACAAGCATGACTTTGACAGGTGGAAGGAGAAGTAGTTCCTATGAACCGAGTATAATTAGACCATCCTGGTGACAGTAATATACTATAATAAAACACACCCTCACTCCAAATGACTGAGGTTAGATATCGATCCTTTTATATGAGTATCGATCCTAGAGCAGGACAAGTTGGTATCAGAAATATCGATACTTTAGGATCGATCCACACATTACTACATGTCAGAACAGGATATGTCTTGTCCGTGTCCACTTAAAAACAATTCATATAGCATTTACATTTACATTTACTCATTTGGCAGATGCTTTTATCCAAAGCGACTTAAATTTGAGCAACAACATACAAGCATCAACAGAGCATGAAATACAGATCTACAAGGCAATACATACTAGTAAGAGCAGCAATAAATACTAGTAAGAGCTCACAGTACATATCACAGCAATGAAGTAGATACCTAGGGAAGGAAGTAAGAGTTAACAAAAAAAGTGCAATCAATACAAAAAAAGTGCAATCAATACAAGATCATTGTAAGGGATAGAAGAAGAAGAGCACAGGAAGTGTGTTAAAGGTTAGGAGTTAGAGGTGTTATAAGAGGAAGTGTTCAAGGGCTTCTTGAAGTCAGAGAAGGACGCCCTGCTC
>NW_024041262.1:28015336-28034696 GCF_014851395.1 Micropterus salmoides
TACTTACTGACTCCTTTCTACCTTCCTTCCTTCCTTATTTACTCCTTACTTACTTACTTACTGACTCCTTTCTACCTTCCTTCCTTCCTTATTTACTCCTTACTTACTTACTGACTCCTTTCTACCTTCCTTCCTTCCTTATTTACTCCTTACTTACTTACTCCTTTCTTCCTTCGTTGCTTACAGACTTACTCCTTCCTTCCTTATTTACTCCTTCCTTACTTACTTACTGACTCCTTTCTACCTTCCTTCCTTCCTTATTTACTCCTTACTTACTTACTTACTGACTCCTTTCTTCCTTCCTTCCTTTCTCCTTACTTCCTTCCTTACTTACTTTCTCCTTACTTCCTCCTTACTTCCTTTCTCCTTACTTCCTTCCCTACTTACTTTCTCCTTACTTCTTCCTTTCTTACTCCTTACTTCCTTTCTCCTTACTTCCTTTCTCCTTACTTACTTACTCCTTACTTCTTCCTTTCTTACTCCTTACTTACTTTCTCCTTACTTCCTCCTTACTTCCTTTCTCCTTACTTCCTCCTTACTTACTTACTCCTTACTTCTTCCTTTCTTACTCCTTACTTACTCCTTCCTTCCTTCCTTATTTACTCCTTACTTACTTACTTACTGACTCCTTCCTTCCTCCTTACTTACTTACTCCTTCCTCCCCTTATACTTACTCCTTCCTTCCTCCTTACTTACTTACTCCTTCCTTCCTCCTTATTACTCCTTCCTTCCTCCTTACTTACTCCTTCCTTCCTCCTTACTTACTTACTTACTCCTTACTTCTTCCTTCCTTTCTTACTCCTTACTTATTCCTTCCTTTCTTACTTACTCTTTCCTTCCTTTCTTACTTCTTCCTTCCTTCTTACTCCTTACTTACTCCTTACTTATTCCTTACTTATTCCTTCCTTTCTTACTCCTTATTTACTCCTTACTTACTTACTTACTGACTTCCTTCCTTTCTACCTTCCTTCCTTCCTTACTTCCTCCTTACTTACTTACTTACTCCTTCCTTCCTTACTCCTTCCTTCCTCCTTACTTACTTACTCCTTCCTTCCTCTTTACTTACTTACTGACTTACTTACTTACTCCTTCCTTCCTCTTTACTTACTTACTGACTTACTTACTTACTCCTTCGTTCCTCCTTCCTTCCTCCTTACTTACTTACTCCTTCCTTCCTCTTTACTTACTTACTGACTTACTTACTTACTCCTTCCTTCTACATCACGATCATTAACACCCAGCGTGAGGAAGGAAGGAGGAACTCCTTACTTCCTTCCTTCCTCCTTAGTTACTTCCTTCCTCCTTACTGACTTACTTACTCCTTTTTCAACAGTCGTGTTGGTCTTTACATGACGGACGGGACGGTCAGTTTTATGTCATGATTTAAAAGGATTGTTCTGACAGATATTTTTGTGTGCTGCGTGTTTCAGACCTGCGGTGGGTCCAGGTGAACAGCTCCGAGGAGGCCTACAGAGTCATGAAAATCGGGAAGAAGAACCAGAGCTTCTCCTCCACCAGACTGAACCAGCTGTCCAGCAGGAGGTCAGCTGCCGCTCACTCAGTCCCTAACATTAGATCTGTCCGGTCGGTCCTGATCCAAGTCCAGCTGGAGGAACGGATTTAAAAGCACACGTGTTTATGAAACTAACAGCTAGCTGCATCAGTCTGTGAGGAGTAATCAGGGTTTGTGTGTCTCCGCAGCCACAGCATCTTCTCCATCAGGATCCTCAGAGTGGACGACGTCGGCGTTCCCAGAGTCCTCGGCATCAGCGAGTAAGCTCGCCCTTCATTACCGCGGTTTGTTACCTCAGCGTGGCGGTCGGCCTTGCGGCGCTGGGTGTTAATGATCGTGGTGTGTGTGTGTGTGTGTGTGTGTGTGTGTGTTCAGGCTGGCGCTGTGCGACCTGGCCGGCTCCGAGAGATGCTCCCGGACTCACAACACCGGAGAGAGACTGAAGGAAGCGGGAAACATCAACAGCTCTCTGCTGACGCTGGGGAAGTGCATCAACGCCATGAGACTGAACCAGCACGCCAAGTACGCCGCCGCCGCCGCCATGTGTGTCTGTGTGTGGTATATCTGAAAGGATGTGAAACAGCTGATCTGACTCTCTGCAGGTTCCAGCACCACATCCCCTTCAGGGAGTCCAAGCTGACCCACTTCCTGCAGTTCTTCTTCTGTGGTGCCGGCCGGGTCTCAATGGTGGTCAACATCAACCAGAACCCGTCCTGCTTTGACGAGACGCTCAACGTCCTCAAGTTCTCCGCCCTCGCCCAGAAGGTCAGCGCGCGCACACACACACACAGGTTGGGCAGCGGCTCTCTAATCTCGCAGGCGTGTTGGTTTAACGAAGGCGACGCCTCTCTGTCCAGGTGGTGGTGGTGAACTCCAGGCCCGCGGTCCTGGACGACGCCCCCCACAGGTCGGCCATGGAGCTGTCGATCATCATCGACGAGGCCGACCAGCGCAGGAACGTGTCGGGGCGGGGCAGGAAGAGCTCGCTGGTCGCCTGGGAGACGACCCTGGAAGACGTGCTGGAGGTTGAGGACGACGAGGAGGAGGAAGAGGAGGAGGAGAGTGCGATGGAGGGAACCGTGCTGGAGGCCGGAGGTGAGGAAGACGAGGAGGAGGAAGAGGACCGGACGATGGAGGAAGAAGAGAAGGTAATGCTCTAATTTAAAGGTTTTCTAAAGATCGCTTCACTACACGGCCAACAGTACGTGGACAGGCGAGCAGAGAAACCAGCTCCATGGCGGGGGTCGAGCAGAGCCGGTTTACATCGTTTACAAATGTGTAATTTGAATTTTATTCATTTGGTTTTTGCTACTTTCAGCCCCAGATCTACAGTTTAGTCTCATTTTTGTTATCTGTCTGTCACATTATTGTTTTTTTATTCGTTGATGAAAAATATAAAACATTTCAGTCTAATTTGCTCCTCCATAGTTTCAAAATGAACCGAAAATATTTTCACACATCTCATAATCATGTTTCAAAGCTCTAACGTTGTGTCGTGCGGGCGCTGCTGTGAGCTCGCGCACTTTGGCATCCGACACAACAACAATAAAATGTTCGGGAAATTATTTATTTTCTATTCTTTGATTTAGGGTTGCTGGAAAAACATTAAATACATTTGTTGACTTTTGTTGCCGTTTCGTCTGCAGCTCTACAGTGGGGTCATGTTCAAACAGTTTACTGGAGTGCAAAGTTCTTCATACAAATTAATGCATTTCACTTTAAAATGTACAAAATTTTCCGAGGTCCACCCGCCATAGTCTCTTTAAATCCTGTGGGAAACACTGTCTTTAATGGAGGTCGTCGTTTTTAAAGGTCGCTTCTTTAGTTTGTCTTGCTGCAGGAAAAAGGGTCGTTAACAGATCTTTATGTTTTGGTTGATGAGTGGACTCGGGAGCGTTTATAAACTGCAACGTTTGAACTTGCAAGTCTTCATGATTCAGGAAGGTGTGAAATAAAAAGGGTTTTCCCTGCAGAGTCTCCGATAGTTTCAGTTCATCGTTGTGTAAAATCTTCACACTTCTGAGAAAGTAATCTTTCCTAAATTGTAATTTCTGATCAGTAACGTTTGTTGTTCTGTAACTTGTTTTGACTTGTCGTCGTGTTCTGTGTGTGCAGCCGGACCGAGAGGCTGCGCTGCGATTGGTTCTGGAGGCTCAGATCAGAGAGGAAGTCAGCACTGAGTTCATGGAGCTCTTCAACAAGATGGAGAAAGACTACAGGTAACAGTCATGTGACCGGCTGCGAGGACACGTGAGGGGTGATGACTGTAACGATGGCGCCGGGGCCCTTTGTTTCTGAATTCCTGCTGCTAAACAGGAAGTGGTTAACCAGAGTTCCTGCTTCTACTTTTCTCTCCTACGTCTTACTTACAGTTCAGTCCCGAGTCCAGAACCATTTACACTCTAATGTGTCTCCGGTTTAATGGCCAGGTACGTGTCCACATACTAGGAATCCAGTCTTACAGTGTCTGGATACTGTAACAGTGTCGTCAGCGTAGTGCAACGACGCTGGACTAAACATTTTGATCTTATTATCAGGGCCAAACCGTGGCGGGTAACGGTCACTCCCATGAGCCACTTAGGCGTGTTGACATATTGTAGTGTTTTCAAAATGCATCTGAAATAACAAATGAATTGCAATTTGAAGACACTACAACTCCCATGAGTACTGCCTGCGCATAGTGTTTGCTCATTGGTCCATTCGTGAAGCCTCTTGACCGAAAACACTGTAAACAAGAAGACGCTGTGGAGATTAAAGTCACAGGCCGGCCGGCGGAGCGAGGGCTGTTTAACCTGCTGTTAATTATCAACTTCACCAGCGGCAGCGATGAGGAAGCGACCTTTTCTAATAGCAGGAGACTGACTCTGTCCCGCAGTGATGGTGCGCGCTCTAAATATGGAAAACGGGAACTGGTCGCGCACGCACGAGAGAAAAGGCAGAGCGGAGACGGAGAGGCAGGAGGAAAGTGTCTGTAAAGGCTGTAACATTAGAGATCTTCCTGATCCAGGGACGTGGAGTTCCTAGTGGCAGGGCTGCCCTCGCAGCACATCGTTTCTACGTCTTAATAAAAGTGCTCACGCGTTTGTGCGGGAACAGTGAGGAAAATAAAGAGCTGCGAACTCGTTTCAGGTGGACGCAGTTACTCAGAGCTTCATGATGAGGAACATAAACCCAGTCAGAGCTCTGAGGAGAACCAACTATCCAGAGTGGGCCTACAGAATATTTTAATCCTGTTGCCTTAATTTATTCTTTGCTCTTTGTTTCTAATGCAGAACATTTATTACAGCTTTACTGCTGTTACGAATAAACAGAGTTTCTGATGCAGCACTTTCATTATGTTCAAGAAGAAGGAAAAGAACTTTCCACAGCCTTATCAGACCTAATGATCATATTAGTACATTTAAGCTCCTTCAATCATTAAAAACAACATTAATGTGGCTAGTAAAAAAAACTAAACTAGTAACTTTGGTAAATCACAGGTGAGCAAAAAGTTAATATCAAGTTATTATGTAGGTGGATGTGATTACAAAATGACAAACATGCTGTTAATAAAACACGATATGTTCCAATAGGAAACAGGAAGACGTTCAGTTTGTTTCCTCTCTGCTTCAGCGAGCGTCTGGAGAAGGAGAGGGAGATCCTGGAGGAGCGAGCCGAGAAGAGAGTCGAGATCCTGAAGAACCTGGTCAGCAAGACGGTCGACCTGTCAACCGTCGGCGCCGACAGCAGCAAGGTGACGCGTCTTTCATTATCGCCACTGTATTTCTTCTCGCCGCTGGGGATCGTGAGCGATTGATAACAGTATCGGTTGGTGTTTGTTAGGAGGAGCAGGCGACTGTGTTGGAGGGAATCATCAGCTCGCTGACTGAGGACCTGCAGAAGGTCAGAGAGGACGCTCAGAGCGTTCAACGCTGCCTGACGGAGCACGCCCACGCCGCAGGTAACGCACAGCGCTGCACGCCGAGACGGCTGAGGTCACCTGACGGAGCAGGTGTTTAACCTGTAAAGCCTGTGTTCTGTCATCAGTCTCGCCAGTCCTGGAGGAGGAGATCTCGAGGCTGCAGGAGGAAAACCGCAAGAAAGAGGAAACCATCTGCGAGCTGAGAGAGAGGGAGGAGAGGAGGAGGGGGCTGGAGGAGGAGCTGAGGAGACGGGAGGAGGAGGTGGAGGAGCTGAAGAAGGAGCAGCTCCTGCTGGAGCAGAACGTGCAGAAGCTGACGGGTAGGAGCTGAACCTTCAAAGGAGTCCTCATGTTACTGTCGGATGTGGCCGAGGCTTAAAATCAGGAGGTCGGCGGATTTAAAGAACCTCAGATTTCCCCCGTTCTGATTGGTTCCAAGAGTTTTCTGTATGTGGTCATGTGCTCCAGAAGCAGAACATCGATGTTCAATATGTCGCCAGGAAAGAGCTTTTTCAGGTGTGAAGGCAAATTCAGCTTGTCTGGTTTTCCTAAAGAAGAAAACGCCAAACAAGGCTGGATCAGCTGGTAAACACGCTTCAGGGTCTTGGCCAATCAGAAGACAGTGCAGTATGATAGGGCTCCTTCACAGCCTGATTTGTTCTGTGCAGTCTACGCCATAGCCGACAGCAGAACATGCGCACGTGGCCACATAACTATACTATATATACATAGAGTAGGGGGGGTGTAGTTGGCATTTTAGCGTCCACTGTGTTGACTTCTGACGGGCTAACTTCCTGTTTAGCCCTCCGCTAACTTGAAACTGTGCGTGTTATCGAGCGAATGGATCGAACTCTGATAGTGAGACGAGTCAGATCCACCGTTTTACAGCCGTTGGTAAAACTGGCTTCAAAGCTCGGAGGAACTGATGCTACCAAGCCGACCACTCACAGTTCTTGTGGTCTGCGTTGCGTAGTTACATTTCTGGGGAGGTGGGGTTAGTACGGCGTAGAGCACGTGGCAGATTCTGTCAGGCTTCTTCTTTTCGTTAACCTCTTAACATTCCAGCGGCCCGTCGGGTCATAAGATCCACCGTCTGAAAGCTAAAATCCTGGTGATTCGACCGACCATTTCAAGATACGATCACCACAGCGGGTCCAATCGGCGCCTCTGTCAGACCAGCCAGCACAAACAAAAGTGACGCGACTCACCTGTGAAGCCTCACAGTAACTTAATCCACCGATCGATTATATTCCAACAGAAACGGTCTTGTTACTCTGTCAAAGGTCCAGACGATCCAATCCAGTAAAAACATTTAGTCCAAAACTCATTATTCCATCAGTAAATCCTCGGGGCTGCCGCATCGCTTCAGATTCACCGGCAGACGCAGCTCGTGCGTCGTCATAACCGCAATAACTCTGATTTGAATGTAAACAACTACGACAGCTTGTAGTCAGATTAGCCGCTGAACTCTGACCTTTCGATTGACAGCTGGTCCGACCCAATAGTAGGTCACATGTCCCTTTCACAGCCTACAGCAGCCAATGAGAGCCCGCGCTGTGAGGAAGGGCCGGCCCCTGTTATTTCCTGGGTAGGACGAGCCAATTGCAACCAGCTGTGCCGATGACGGGCGCTTGCTGTAGCCAATAAGATTCTGACAATAACGATATCCAGCTTTAAGTAGGAAGTTCATGATCTACCAGCAGAAAAAAGCGACGGGGCTGCTTTAGAAAAAATACGCTGGGACAGACACTCAGAAAAACCTGTGGACAACAGTCATTGTTCATGGTGTTGTTATGAAATGTAAACTTGTTCTAGGCTTTCTGCTGCGGCCCTGCAGTGTTTCCCAGCTGTAGCTGTCTGCAGGCATTTGTTAGCAAACATTTTCAAGTGGAAATGAAAAATCTATTAGTTTAAACTTGTATTAATCAGTTGCAGTAGTTCTTACAGTCATTCAGACTTTTGGGTCAGACTCTCCAGAGTGTCTCTTTCAGAGAAACCAGGCAGAGACTCCAGATGGTTCAAGAACTACATTCAGTTTACTCTGGATCTGCCTTGAAGAGGCGTTTTGCAGGAATGTTAGAGGTTAAAGGGGAAGACGCTGCAGGGCCAACGGTCTGTGGACACCCGGTGGAACGACCACACGGGGACGGATCTTCAGCTCTGTAACGACTCTGTTTGCCCCCCGTAGATCTGGACCAGTGTCCAAACTGTGCGTCTGTGTTTTCGTCTCTGGAGTCGGAGCAGAGGGAAACATCCAGACTGACGAAGGAGAACAAAGCTCTGGTTAACGGCATCTTCCAGCTGCAGACAGAGGTACTGCTACACTCAGTGGCCACTTTATTAGGTACGCCCAGCTAACGGCGGCCCTGCAGTTAACACGTCTCAAACACAGACTGAACCTCGTACCCGTCATGAACTCTCATTCATTCATTCATTCGCCCGTCTGCACCTGAAACATGCTAAAACTGTTCTGTTTCCAGATGACGAGTCTCCAGGCGCAGCTCAAAGAGCAGACTGACAGGTGTGACAGCCTATCAGAGCAGCTCAGCACTGCAAAGGCCCGCCTCCAGGACCTGGAGAGCCAATCGGAGGAGAAGGCCAACACCATCAGCAGTCTGACACAAGAAGTGGAGCGTCTGAGACGTGAACTCAAGGTTGTTGCCGCTCTGTTGTCTTTGATCGATCTGTTGTTAATGAAGCTAGTCTGTTAATCACTGTGAAGTAGGACAGATCAGCTGGACTCATGCGGGCTGAGCGTCTGAACACGCCGGCTGAAAAACAACATGAGCAGCAGTGTTAGTGGATGATTGACTGACTGGTTGATTCAGGAGGGAGAGGCGGGACAGAGCAGCAGCAGCAGCAGTGTTTTCCACGCCACCATAGAGGAGCTGAAGAAGGAGGGCCTGGCAGCGCTGGAGAGGTCGGCTCAGAAATCCCAACAGATCCAAGATCTGCAGAGAGAAAAGATGCAGCTGGAGGAGACTCTGTCTCACAGGTGGGCAGCTTCTCAATACTGATTTACTGATCCGCAAACAGCAGCTGGTTCACCGTCAACACATGTTGTCCTTCCCTCTGAAGTGAGAACAGGTGTGTCGAGCTCAGGGGGAGTTAGCCAATCAGAAGGCAGAATCCTCGCGTCAGCTCCAGAGCCTGAGGGCGGAGCTTGAGTCTGAGGGCGGAGCTCTGCGAGGGAGACTGGAGGAGCAGAAGAGAGACCAGGAGACGGAGAAGGAAGGTGAGAAGATGGAGATCAGAAGAAGAGTTGGGGAGAGGGCGGATAAAAACCTGTGATGTGTTCACGATGGACGACCTGTGTTTGTCTCAGAGCTGCAGCGAGTCGCGTCGGAGAAGGACAGACTGATAGAAGAAAGCCAGCGGCAGACGGAGACGCTGAGAAAAGGTATCTTCATCCCCTGAAACGGCGAGAACATGAAGCTGACCGGCTGAAACTGAAGTCTTTGTTTCCTCCTCGTCAGAGCTGGAGCGTCTGCAGGAAGAGCTGCAGGGGAGGGAGGAGGAGGAGAAGGAGAACAGACAGGAGGAGGAGGAGAAGGTGTCGGTGGTGGAGGAGCTGAAGGAGGAGCTCCAGAGACTCCAGGAGAGGAAGAGAGGGAGACAGCTGAAGCAGGAGGAGGCGGCGGTGGGGAGGAGGAGCAGGGAGTTTGATGCTGTACACAGAGAGCTGGAGAGACTGAAGGAGGAGAGAGAGAGAAACCTGCAGGTGGGCTGAGGTCACAGACCCGACTTCATTTTACTATTACTGAGCTTTAACTCGAACGCCATTTTAGAGAGTTTCTTTATTTCTCTGTTGATTTGATGAACAAAGGCATTAAAACGTGACACGTTCCTCTGGACCCTGTTCTGAGAGTGCGAATCCGGACGGTTCACTAAGGCCCGTGTCCACCAAAGCGTTTTTATTTTAAATTCTTTCAAATGGGAGCGCCACGTTTTTACAACATGGTAATAACGCCAGCAGCGTGATGAAGCGCTGAGCATTTTTATTTTATTTTGAGTTGAAAAATGTTCCTCGTTGCAAAAAATCAACATGGCGGCGCCGAATAGGCCAAACTCGAGGCTTTAAAACCGCAGTCCACAAACCAACGGGTGACGTCACAATGACCACGCCCACTTCTTATATAAAGTCTGTGGTTTATTCACATCTATAAAGTCACACAAAGAGGAGCTACAGGAAGCCGTGTTAGATTCTTTCAGCTCACGTTTATTTACACGGCCGCTCTGGTTTAATCATTTCAGGCGCGCAGACCATAACTACAAACTAACGGCTCATTAACGTTAGCGCTCCTCCGCTGTCTCCACACGGCATTAGCTTTGTGGCTAATGTAGCGACGGGCAGCATTAGCTGCTGTACGTGATTTGAAAAGAGAAATGGGGGAGCGTTTGCTCAAACTGCCGCACTGTTTCAGAAATAAATCTATCACGCAAAGCTTTCAACACCCAACTAGCGTAACATTAAACTGCTGTGAGCCGGGAGAGGGCGGTGAAACACCGGAGGGTTTGCAAGTCCTGAAGGTTTTCAGGAGAGGAGAAGTGATGGGGCTGATTTTATTATAATTATTTAAGTGACAAAAGGCCGACTCACCGCGTTTCTACCTCCTCAGGTAGACTGCGGTCAGCTGGTTGTTTTCTTCTGTGGTGAGGCGGTGTTGTTAACAGAGGAGCTGCACAGCACCCTCTGGTGGGCAAACTATTCAACCCTCATTACAAGAGGGAAGGTTGTCGGTCTGTTTCTTTATCAGTGGTCACGTATCTGTTATAAACGCAGATGCCGATTAGCTCATCAGCTGGTCTCGAGACGACACTACCGAGTCAGTACACGGTGTACTGACGGTATTCAACGATTGTTGTTTACTGAGATCTGAGACACTGGAGAAAATGTGTTGTTCATAAATTATATTAACTGATGATCACAAGTATGAACCTACTATGAAAAGGTCAGTTAATTTGGTGGCTGTGACACCTTTGACCTTTGACCTGTCTGCCCACAGCAGGACGTTCACGACTCTCCTCTGAGGTCCAACATGGCCGACCGGAAGAAAACCCCCAGAACTACAGGGAGGAAGAGGAAGAGCTGCGAGGTGGAGGTGTGTGAGGATCACTTTTACACTGATCTCACCTGATATCAGTTAGTCCTCAATGAAACCCCGACGTGTGTCTGTGTTTCAGGGCCTGGTGTCCAGCGAGAACAAGAGAAACCGGGTGAGAGGAAACGCTCGAAACAACAAACAGGTGAGAAATCAAACACACCTGAAGGTTTTTCACCTCCTGTGTCACATGTGTGGTCACATGTCTCTGTGTCTCCACTCTTCTTCTGTGGTAAAGGAGAAGAGAGACGCGGCTCTTCAGAACATCAGAGAGTTGATCACCAAGTCTCCGTCCATCCTGGGCAGCAAAGGTCAGTGCGACTTTAAATTCATATAGAAAACTCCAGCCTGAACGCTTCTCCATTCAAACACTGAAGTTCAGTTTGAGCTTGTTCATGGGGCTCGTTTAGGCAACCTGGGGCTCATTTAGGCAACCTGGGGCACATGGGGCTCGTTTAGGCAACCTGGGACTCGTTTAGGCAACCTGGGGCACATGGGGCTCGTTTAGGCAACCTGGGGCTCGTTTAGGCAACCTGGGGCACATGGGGCTCGTTTAGGCAACCTGGGGCACATGGGGCTCGTTTAGGCAACCTGGGGCACATGGGGCTCGTTTAGGCAACCTGGGGCACATGGGGCTCGTTTAGGCAACCTGGGGCTCGTTTAGGCAACCTGGGGCACATGGGGCTCGTTTAGGCAACCTGGGGCTCGTTTAGGCAACCTGGGGCACATGGGGCTCGTTTAGGCAACCTGGGGCACATGGGGCTCGTTTAGGCAACCTGGGGCACATGGGGCTCGTTTAGGCAACCTGGGGCACATGGGGCTCGTTTAGGCAACCTGGGGCACATGGGGCTCGTTTAGGCAACCTGGGGCACATGGGGCTCGTTTAGGCCACATGGGGCTCGTTTAGGCCACATGGGGCTCGTTTAGGCAACCTGGGGCTCGTTTAGGCAACCTGGGGCACATGGGGCTCGTTTAGGCAACCTGGGGCTCGTTTGGGGAACGGCACGTTTAGGCAACCTGGGGCTCGTTTAGGCAACATGGGGCACGGCACATTTGGGCAACCTGGGGGACGGCTCGTTTAGGCAACCTGGGGCTCTTTTGGGGGACGGCACGTTTAGGCAACCTGGGGCTTGTTTGGGGGATGGCACGTTTAGGCAACCTGGGGCTCGTTTAGGCAACATGGGGCACTTCACGTTTGGGCAACCTGGGGGACGGCTCGTTTAGGCAACCTGGGGCTCTTTTGGGGGACGGCTCGTTTAGGCAACCTGGGGCTCTTTTGGGGGACGGCACGTTTAGGCATCATGGGGCTCGTTTAGGCAACCTGGGGGACGGCACGTTTGGGCAACCTGGGGGACGGCACGTTTGGGCAACCTGGGGCTCTTTTGGGGGACGGCTCGTTTAGGCAACCTGGGGCTCTTTTGGGGGACGGCTCGTTTAGGCAACCTGGGGCTCTTTTGGGGGACGGCTCGTTTAGGCAACCTGGGGCACATGGGGCTCGTTTAGGCAACCTGGGGCACATGGGGCTCGTTTAGGCAACCTGGGGGACGGCACGTTTGGGCAACCTGGGGCTCTTTTGGGGGACGGCTCGTTTAGGCAACCTGGGGCTCTTTTGGGGGACGGCTCGTTTAGGCAACCTGGGGCTCTTTTGGGGGACGGCTCGTTTAGGCAACCTGGGGCACATGGGGCTCGTTTAGGCAACCTGGGGCACATGGGGCTCGTTTAGGCAACCTGGGGGACGGCACGTTTGGGCAACCTGGGGGACGGCACGTTTGGGCAACCTGGGGGACGGCACGTTTGGGCAACCTGGGGGGCGGCACGTTTGGGCAACCTGGGGGGCGGCACGTTTGGGCAACCTGGGGGGCGGCACGTTTGGGCAACCTGGGGCTCGTTTAGGCAACCTGGGGGACGGCACGTTTAGGCAACCTGGGGCTCGTTTGGGGGACGGCACGTTTAGGCAACCTGGGGCTCGTTTGGGGGACGGCACGTTTAGGCAACCTGGGGGACGGCACGTTTAGGCAACCTGGGGCTCGTTTGGGGGACGGCACGTTTAGGCAACCTGGGGCTCGTTTGGGGAACGGCACGTTTAGGCATCATGGGGCTCGTTTAGGCAACCTGGGGCTCGTTTGGGGGACGGCACGTTTAGGCAACCTGGGGGACGGCACGTTTAGGCAACCTGGGGCTCGTTTGGGGGACGGCACGTTTAGGCAACCTGGGGCTCGTTTGGGGGACGGCACGTTTAGGCAACCTGGGGGACGGCACGTTTAGGCAACCTGGGGCTCGTTTGGGGACGGCACGTTTAGGCAACCTGGGGCTCGTTTGGGGAACGGCACGTTTAGGCATCATGGGGCTCGTTTAGGCAACATGGGGCACGGCACGTTTGGGCAACCTGGGGGACGGCTCGTTTAGGCAACCTGGGGCTCGTTTGGGGGACGGCACGTTTAGGCAACCTGGGGGACGCCACGTTTAGGCAACCTGGGGGACGCCACGTTTGGGCAACCTGGGGCTCGTTTAGGCAACCTGGGGGACGGCACGTTTGGGCAACCTGGGGCTCTTTTGGGGGACGGCTCGTTTAGGCAACCTGGGGCTCTTTTGGGGGACGGCTCGTTTAGGCAACCTGGGGCTCTTTTGGGGGACGGCTCGTTTAGGCAACCTGGGGCTCTTTTGGGGGACGGCTCGTTTAGGCAACCTGGGGCACATGGGGCTCGTTTAGGCAACCTGGGGCACATGGGGCTCGTTTAGGCAACCTGGGGGACGGCACGTTTGGGCAACCTGGGGCTCTTTTGGGGGACGGCTCGTTTAGGCAACCTGGGGCTCTTTTGGGGGACGGCTCGTTTAGGCAACCTGGGGCTCTTTTGGGGGACGGCTCGTTTAGGCAACCTGGGGCACATGGGGCTCGTTTAGGCAACCTGGGGCACATGGGGCTCGTTTGGGCAACCTGGGGGACGGCACGTTTGGGCAACCTGGGGGACGGCACGTTTGGGCAACCTGGGGGACGGCACGTTTAGGCAACCTGGGGGGCGGCACGTTTGGGCAACCTGGGGGGCGGCACGTTTGGGCAACCTGGGGGCGGCACGTTTGGGCAACCTGGGGGACGGCACGTTTGGGCAACCTGGGGCTCGTTTAGGCAACCTGGGGGACGGCACGTTTAGGCAACCTGGGGCTCGTTTAGGCAACCTGGGGGACGGCACGTTTAGGCAACCTGGGGCTCGTTTGGGGACGGCACGTTTAGGCAACCTGGGGGACGGCACGTTTAGGCAACCTGGGGCTCGTTTGGGGGACGGCACGTTTAGGCAACCTGGGGCTCGTTTGGGGAACGGCACGTTTAGGCATCATGGGGCTCGTTTAGGCACCTGGGGCTCGTTTGGGGACGGCACGTTTAGGCAACCTGGGGG
Source organism: Micropterus salmoides (assembly GCF_014851395.1). Classification (NCBI taxonomy): domain Eukaryota; kingdom Metazoa; phylum Chordata; class Actinopteri; order Centrarchiformes; family Centrarchidae; genus Micropterus; species Micropterus salmoides. The sequence goes on from NW_024041262.1 coordinate 28,029,245, forward strand.
ACGGCACGTTTAGGCAACCTGGGGCTCGTTTGGGGGACGGCACGTTTAGGCAACCTGGGGCTCGTTTGGGGGACGGCACGTTTAGGCAACCTGGGGGACGGCACGTTTAGGCAACCTGGGGCTCGTTTGGGGGACGGCACGTTTAGGCAACCTGGGGCTCGTTTGGGGAACGGCACGTTTAGGCATCATGGGGCTCGTTTAGGCAACATGGGGCACGGCACGTTTGGGCAACCTGGGGGACGGCTCGTTTAGGCAACCTGGGGCTCGTTTGGGGGACGGCACGTTTAGGCAACCTGGGGGACGGCACGTTTAGGCAACCTGGGGGACGCCACGTTTGGGCAACCTGGGGCTCGTTTAGGCAACCTGGGGGACGGCACGTTTGGGCAACCTGGGGCAATACAGTGTCAGTCTGTCCCGGAGTGTTGCAGCAGTGAGCTGCTCTGTCACTAGACAAATGATGTTAACTGAGCAGCTGACCTGCTGTTCGTTCTGTACCTGTTCTTACCTGTTTGGTCGATGGCAGGACAGATTTCTGCTAAATTTAAAAGTTGATTTTTTACGGTTCATGATCCGAGTAGATAATTATTTATTTCAATAATTCTTCTTCTGTCCCTCTGCAGCTAAAAATATCATCAGTCTGGTCAGTGGACATTCGGTTGAGAAGGAGACGGTTACCACAGCAACCAAACCGAGACGAGGACGGAAGAAGCTTTACAAGCAGGACGCCTCGGATGCCCTGCTAGACTCTCCACACATGGTGAGACGGTTAGCGTGTTCTTTCTGAGGGCCTGTCGGGGTTGCAGACCTGGAGTGCGAGGGCCACAGAGCTAAATATCCATAGGCAAAATACATGTGTAATAAGGTCAGCAAATCATTGCATGTTGCAGATCGTAAAGCGAAGTGTTTCATGTCAGAGATGAACGGTATAAACTATCTAAAGGTGACGAGCAAATATTAAATGGGACCCTCCCCTTAGGGTTAGGGATGTTGAACTAATATTGTTTCTACTACTAATCTAAACTATAACTAATCATATAATTGCTTAAATACACAATCTCTCAGTTCAAGCTCGCACTCAAATCCGCACTATGCTTTTATTTTGAAAGTTAGGAATCTAAGACTTCCTGTTACATGCCCGCACACGGATGTCAGTGTTTTCAGAGCGTGTGTGGGTGTTTTTAATCTGGCCTCCCGTGTTTCACCCATAACGAGCGCCGATCGATCGCTAATCTATCCACAATCACAGCCTGGCGCCCGGCGAGCGAATCGGGATGAAAATCGTGTAGCGTGAACAAGGCTTCACAGTGCGAGGAGGACGTTTTAGTGGAAAACATATGTTTAATGTGTAGTTTTGTTTCAGATGTCCGGAGGAGCTGAGGAGGAGAAGGAGAGCGATCACCTGATCATTAAGAGGCAGCTGCGGTCCAAGACCTGCAGGAAGTGACATCATCACCATCATGTGACAACACTAAACCTCAGATTTCTGTCAAACCGTCAGTGGTTCTGAGGGTTTGAGTTGAAATATCTGTACAGTTTGTATTTCTGTCTGATTTTTAGTTCAGTACTTGTTTTTCATCGCTGGGGATCAATAAAGAGTTGAGACAACAATCGATTGATTTATGGAAAATAAAATGATCCTTTGTCTAATGAAACACTCGTCTGCTTTACTTACTGCTAGGAAACGTTTCTACGGTGGCTGAGAAGATCCAAACACCACAAACTGTCCTCAGATTCAATAAAACAAGAACCAGCTGGTGAAGGAAGCGCAGACGTTTGTCTGGGCCTTCAAAGTAAAAGCCTAGCAAAATACAATTAAAGATGTTACATATGTTGATTATCACGCCTGTGATGTGTTAATCCTTTACAAACAGGTAATATGTAAATACATTTTTGCACAGTGCAAGTTAACCAAAAGTAGCGCAGCGGTAATTTCTTTCTTTTTGTTGTTCACTGAAGACATTTGGGTTTAAGATCAAAAGAGAGAATTTCAGCTCTCATTTCCTGTTATTCACATCTAGATGTGTTAATATCTCAGGACAAACCACCGTTTGTATTAGACCACAGCGTTCTGAGGTGAGCAAAAGTAACGGAACAAATAATCTTAAAGTAGATAACATTTAATATTTGGTGGCAGAACCCTCTCTTGCTATAACTGCCTGAAGCCTGCGACACATCGACATCACCAAACTGCTGCATTCTTCATTTGTGATGCTGTTCCAGGTTTTTACTGCAGCTTCTTTCACTTCTTGTTTGCTTGCTTCACAGATGAGCTTGGATGCTTCGGATCATCAGCAGTTCCTTTCTTTCTCCATCACTTTGCTAGAGATTAATCTCGGTCTCATCGTCCATCAGATTGTGTTCCAGAACTTTTTATCTCTGTTCTTCTTTGTAAATTTCAGTCTGGCCTTCTGATTCTTGCTGCTGATGAGAGGTTTGCATCTCTATATTTCTTTCTCTTATTCCTTCAGTTTGTTGACACATTATCTGGAAGAACACCAGGGTGAAATGTGCTGCCAGCTAAACTTCAGTATCTCAAACGGGATCTTTGCGTCGGGTGTTTGGACCGCGGTTTCCTACCTGCAGTTTAAACATGAATCTATAAACGTGTGAGGCGTTTTTAAATACGGCTTCAGGAGGAACCAATGGGCTCAGAGCTGAGAGCCTCAGACAGACCTAACACACAATAAAAGCAGAATAGAGGTGCAACAACTTATAATTATAATGCACAACTTTCACGTTCCAGATGTGCCCTAACTTTGCAATCATTAAGGAGGTATCGCTCGTGGCGACGTTTACAGCTGGAGAACGTGTTGAGCGCAGGATTTAACAACACCGGACAATTTCTTACTTTCTAAAGCGAGAAAACAGCCTGGGGACGCGTCTGAGTTTTGTGAGGTGTTGAGTTTGGGGGAAACTATCTAAACTTTGTGAAACGCTGATTGTTAATAACGAAGATTGTTATTATTGGTCCCTTCTTATAAATTCTGCAGATGTGTCACATGACGTTATTCCTGTCTTTGTATAAATATGGCGTCAGTTTCTCTCAGCGTGTAAGCTGCTATGATCAGTGCTCGCACAGCGCTGCACTTATTTCTTACTGTATTTCATTAAAAGATGTATTTTTGAAAGAAGTGTTAATTAGCACCTCATGTTTAATTTAAAAGCTAAATGCGAAGCTATCAAATTAGTCGTTAGTTGCAGCCCTAAACCAGACTTATACTTTAAACAGAAAATAAAACAGGAAACAAAAATGTTTTAACAGAATGTTCCTTTAATTGATCAACAATAAAAACAAAAAATAAAACTAATCTTTCTGTAACAGTTTGAAGTCCAGAGGGAAATATTTAATTATTCTAATGTAGAACAGCTTCAGAGAACCTGGTGGAACCTTCCTCAGGTTTATTATGTAGTGGAAGAAAAAAAGTGCAGGAGGGATCGATTAGTGACCGATTAATCAGCTGAGGCTGCGATGACGAGGCAAAACAAAAAAACAACTGCAGTCGACACTTTCAGTTTCCATAGATCAGACTATTGATCAGCTGCTGTTCATATCCTGTCCCTTCATGGACCGGGACTTTCCCCAGTCCTCATCCACCCGGTTAGTCTCTCTAGAGTCCCCTCCAGCAGCACGTGAGAGGGGAAGCACTGCGCTACAGCACTGACCTGAAATATTACATTAGTGTGGTCCCGTGACTGCAAATAAACCAGTTCAGTGATAAACCAGATGAACCCGGCATGACGAGCACGAGGCGACAGCACCGGCCTGTTGCTCCACGTGAAGGAGACGTCGAACGCCACGTGTAAAGCGTCCTTCTGAAGCCAAAGATGAAGTCAAACCCAGAGAATCCCATGAGGGCAAAGTCATCAAACTGTTTTAGATTTTCCTGCTGATTCGTGCAGGTTTTAAGTCCGAGTGAAGAGATCGAGACCTGATCCTGTCCCAGATAACCTGAGGCCTTACCAAGATGGCTGCCGAATGGCGGGACTTGCTTATATAAGGACTTAAGTTAAAGCGTTTAAGAAATTTAAACGTTCCTCCAAACAGACGGCAGCTGTGAAGTTACTTGCTCTATAGAGAAAGCAAGAAAAGCTCATTCAAAACGTCATTAACATTTCTAACAATTCACAGTAACTAATTCCAGCCTGAGATGTTTGTCGCGTGGCTTCATATTTTTACACAACATTTTCTGTCAGTTCCTCAGACCTTCGCTGAAAACATAAAGATTATTTCTCTCATTAACAAAAACTCATGTTGCAAATACATTTCAAGCTAAAAACAATATAAATGTAAATGTAAATGCTCCGTACTTGTATAGCGCCTTTCTAGTCTTTTCGACCACTCAAAGCGCTTTTACACTACATCTGCATTCACCAGTCACACACATTCATACACTGAGCCTAAGTAAAACTTATAAAACTTTGTCTTCAAACTGCTCAGACTTACAGACGAGATGTTGTACTAACGTACAAAATGTTTTGTTGTTCACTCAAAAATAGCAAACAAATTCCTGAAAGATTTAAAATAACCTCAATAAAAACAAAGAATCAAGTGAAATACAAACAAACTGTTAAATGTTTGTGCGTATTCAATGTGTTGAATGTGCGTTTATATTATATGTTTGTTTTATTTGTTTTCATTTAGGTATTTTATTTATTAGAGGATAAACATTTTGAAAAATCTCTCAAATTAATAAATTTGTTTTAAAGAGGCCAAAAGTGATCAAACGGACAAAGACTGTTTCCTGAAGCAATTTAGAAGTTTGAACATTTTTGGCACATTTTCTTATGAAATAATTTGCTGATAAGTTTTCAGCTCTAATTCATTCAGCAAGTGTTTTTCATATTTATTGAGATGGACACATTTTGTTTGGCATCAAACGAACGTTAAAGTTTAATAAACGACTGTTATTCCTGAATAAAACACTTTAAGAGCAACGTCATCCTAAATCCACAGTTAATATTGTTACTTTATGACACAGCTGCGTTCAGCGACTCAAAAAACAGTTCCTATTTGCATTTTTTGTTATTCCTGTTTGAGAAGACGAGCGTCTGCCTGTTTAGCCTGTTGCTCGCATTAGCGTCTGCCTGTCGTCCGTCTCTTTGTTTAACCCGTCGGATCGTCCAGGTGTCCATGCGGTCATGTGACCGGCATGTGGCTTTAAAACAAACAAAAAGAGGCAGAAGTTGAGTTCCCGTGGCTACAAAATAAAGTCGTTCACAGTGTCTGGGTTGACACTCAGCTGGCCTTCAGCAGTCTCTAAATAAATCTACTTCCTATGAAGTGTCTGTGTGACGTTATGTCGGCCAATCACAGCCCTCGTCACAGACGTCTCTCTGGTGTTGATAAATACGATTGGTCCTTTCCTCTAAGGCCTACGACGCAACACTGCTGCTGACCACCTCCTTGTTGAAGGCGATGAAGCAGTCTGATTGGTTGGACAGGCTGAGGGGG
>NW_024041262.1:28035196-28081501 GCF_014851395.1 Micropterus salmoides
CATCAGCACCAGTATAAATGGTCTTATTTATTATAAAACAGCGTTTTCACCGGAAGGAGCTGAAAATAAAGTGAACACCATTTTAATTCTACTTAATTTGTGTTTAATCACAAACTACAGTAATCTGCTCACCTGGCTTTTCCCGTCAGACACACCTGCACCTGTCTGTCGTCTGTCTGTGCTCTGACTTTATGACTTTATGATGAGCCGCGTGTGGAGGCGGCTTGTTGTTGGTCCCACGTGGTCTGAATGACGTCGTGACCAACAGCTGTGTTCACTGAGTCTTCACCTGCTCCCTGCTTTAAACATCCATCGAGCGTCTCTTTCTGGGTTTCTCTGCAGATTCAGGGAGCTCTGCGTGAATGACTTCCTCACACCTGAGACATGTTTAGCCTGTGGTGTCTGTGCACACCTGTGAAACACCACGCAGCCTGTGTGTAACGTTCAATGTCACCAGCAGGAAATTGGATATTTGACCCCGCCCCGGTCACCGGTCAGAGAGTGAGAGAAGGAAACGGCCTATTTCAGTCTCCAGCTGACTAATCTGCGCATTTCTATCTGTCAAAGGCGACTTACAATCAAACAAGTTACCAAACAAGCTCGGTAATGTTACAATAAAAACAGCATCATCTGTATTAAAGACAAAAGAATCAGTTCTTCCAATGTTTAAAGTGCATAAAACAGCCCTGCAGCCTGCTGAACATTACTGGAGCTCCACAACTACTGACGGACTTGAACTGGTTTTCTCCCACCGGACTGCTGGGAGGGGGAAAGCGTGGACCAAACCACCCTGGCAAAGAGAGGGGGGGACTCAAAATGTTCTAAACTTAAAACGAACTTTAATTGCTCAGTTTGCGTTGGTATTGTTGTACTATTTACACAGTTATTCTAAGTATATATCATTATATTATTGAATGGTTTTTAAGGGGGGGGGGCACCCCTCAGTCAACTTGATCATTTTGGAGGCTGCTGTTGAACTAGATTGTTTTATGCTGGGGGCGTGGTTCAGCAGGAGGTCGCAGTGCACACTTCTGCTCTAAGTACATGTTCATGAGTTTAGAAGGTGAGATATGTTAGTTTTGTAGAAACAATGTAGGCTGCTAGTTTTGCATTGAAAGACAGAGGCAAATTAAATCAAGCAGTTTAAAAAGACAAAGTTAAAAAGAAATAAGATTCCACAATAGTAATACAGGATAGAAAGAAAGATTTGGACCACGCCTTGAACTCATTCACCTGCCCTTGACACTGTATTCCCATCCTTCCCACCTGAACCTCTTTCCTTCTCTCTCTTTGTCTGCCTCCCTCAGTCCTCCCTCCAGATCTGTTCCTCTCATATCAGCTCAGCTGTATTACATGCAATAAACTGTTCTGAATCTACATCTTGCAGGCATGGTCTTTGTTAGTGAAAACTAATAAAAGGCTGTTTTGTAAGTGATTAAGAAGACGTCACCAATCCTGCTTGCAAGGCTCATAGGGGAGCAACAATTCAGCAATATAGTGGGAGCAGAAGCATGAAGCGTTTTAAAAGTGATCAATAACGTCTTAAAATCAATTCTAAAACTTACAGGTAACCAGTGAAACAGGTCTGATGTGATCTTGTCTTCTATTGTTTGTGGAAAGTAGAGCAACTGCATTTTGTTTCAGCTGAAGTTGTGAAATAGTTTTATAGCTTTTCCCTGAATAAAATGAATTACAATAACACACATTAGGGTTAGGGTCAGGAAACAAAGCCAGACACCAACACCAGAGACAGACCGTGACCAAAAAAAAGCCCTGACACATTCAGAACTACTATGTTTTTAATAGAATTTGCATCTTTGGCCTCACATCTATGTTCATGGAAATTGATGCTCTTAGAAGATTGTTGTTGGATGTAATTTAATACTTTAATGTCAAAATATTTTAGCACTGTGTAGTTGTACAGATTTTCCAGTATTACGTTATGATGGTCAATTAGAGAATTTACCAACAGTCATTTGAAAATCTAATCACAGCTGCAGCAGAAGAAGTCTCTCTTCTTAAACTGATGATATCAAAAGATAAGAAATCTCACTTTGAGTTAGGTTAGGTTAATAAACAACTTTTTAGGTTATGGTCTTGCCAATCTTGTCTAAAAAGAGACGAGACGACAACAACAAAGGAAATGTTGGATGCAATCTTCAGTATAGATCGATATAACTGAGAATAAAATGTTCTACTGTGCAAATGAGCATATGAGAAAGTTGTAACTTGGTAAACAAGTTAAAAAGTCTTTGTTCGTGTTGCAGTCTGGAGATTTTACCCAGCAACCCTGTGGTATGCAGCCCGCCAGCAGTCAGACAGCTGACGTCGGAGGGAGTCGTTAGCAGAAATGATGAAGATGACAACTCCAAAAGTGAGACAGACGAGTCCCAAAGAAAGACACGCCCACGCTGCTGCAGAACCCACCGACCTGGAAGGCAGCTCTGGTGGAGAGCAAACAGTGTGATTCAGAAGTTGTTTTTAGCAAATATTCATAACTCCCTCAACAAAGACACTCTGCTGGGACTTTTCCACAACAGGAATTTAGCGATCTGGAACCGGCAGCTGTGTTTTATAAACCAGGACGTGCATCTTTGACACGTGTTGCCTTATGGCGTTATATTTTGTCAACAGCCATTGCTTGTCCATCATTTGTTTTATAAGCCAAGTTTGCCGTTTTGTCTCTTTCAGATGATTCTGTTTAAGTAGCAGCTTGTTTAGAATATTTGTTACCTCCTGCATTTTGTTGTGTTATGTCCATTTTCAGATTACACGCAAAAAAACCATCTCTATGAATTGAGAATTTTACAGTCTTTGTGCTTAAATTAAGCTCAATGTACAGAATCTCACAAAGTGAGTCCACCCTTCACATTTCTGTAAATATCTGATTCTATCTTTTCATGTTTCAACACTGAAGAAATGATTCTTTGCTCCAGTGTAAAGTAGTGAGCAGCTTGTATAACAGCGTAAATCTGCTGTCCCCTCAAAATAACACATCACACAGCCGTTAATGTCTAAACCGCTGGCAGCTAAAGTGAGGACACCCTTGGAAAGTGTATCATGATTTAATAGGACAGAACTGAGGGTTGCCTCCTATAGGCTTACTTCCAACTTAAGAACTACGTTTAAGATCTAAGTTGTCCTGGTTATGTATAAATCCCACCCTTCACAATATTTCTGATATGCTACTGTATTTACTCAACAATACGCCAGCACGACAATGATCTTAAACACACATCACAAGTCGTTATGGGATGGCTAAACCAAGCTTTTTAAATGGATCCCCCAAAGTCTTGATCACAGACCTCGTTGAAATTTCTGTGGACTGGCCTGAAGAGGTGAGTGAATGCAAAAAACCCCCCAACAAATCAGACTCTACCAATTCTATCACGAAGAGTAATCAGAAGAGAGTTCTGCCATAAGCGTGTTGATGGATACCAAAGGCAGCTGAAAGAGCTGAAGGGAAATGTGACCAAATACTAGCTGTGTTGTGTGTTTTATTACTGTATTGTTGTATTTTCTGATGACACGCAATGAATTTGTTTCTGAATGTTTTCAGTAAAAAGAGAAGTGTGTTTTCCAATCATTCTGTAAAATAACCCCCGCAACAACACACATGTATAACCTTTGGACCTCAACATTGCAGTATATTTCCAGAAACCCTTGGATCTTCTCACCCCATGTTTTGGTGACAGGGCGGCTCAGGGCTTGATGCTGCACGCTGCAGCCCAGCACGTCGTCTGTCTCTGGATGGAAAGAGAGGCTGGCCAGCTGACTGAAGGTCCCGTCTGTCTCAGGGTGGAGGTTGCTGAGGGCCACACCTTCTGTCACCTGGACACCATTCTTGGTCCAAGTGATATTGGCGGAGGGGGGGGTAGAAGTGACTGATGTAACAGTAAAGGGTGTTCTCCTCCCCCTGTTCTGTCTCCTCCATGGGATAGATGAGCACTGTCGGGGCTTTGGAAAAGAGAAGGACATGGTTTATTAGAACATTAAGCCCTCACAGTGTATGTCCCCACTATTAAGACGTCACGGCACCATTTTGACAAATCATGGTCTGTATTTATATAAATGTCTCATCAAATCAGCACTGAGTGTCACTGAGCGACGCGTTTTTTTTATCTTGCTCTTATGTCACGTTCCAGGCAACTCGGAAATTTCCGACCTCCAACTAGAAATAAACACAGGAAAAAAGGAAAGAAAACATTCACACAAGAGTAAGTATTCTTGTGTGAATGAAAATAACTCGGAAAGGAAATAATAACCCCAAACCGTGACAATTTAGACAAAAAACAAATACTATTTGAGACAGACTTTGTGTGATATTTCTGCAGAAACTGACGTCCTCACATTTCACATTTTTGGGAGTCAAAAATGAGGCTTTTGCACATCATAATGTCCATGATAATTGTTCTCAGTGAGAGTGGACTAAAACTTACTTGAACTCAATCAATCATGTCCCTTTGGCTGGATGTCACCAGCATCATTAAAGGTATCTGAACTTATTATTACTTATTTTACATTGAGGTTGTAGCTGAAAGTAAAACTGGAACAGAAGAGAATATTATTGTTCTTCATGGAGTGGTGACCAGAGTTTTGGTGTGTGCCACTGCAACATACCGGGCTGAAGCACTGTCGCTGCGACTGTTTGTAGTCCTGGTTTGGCTCTCAGCAGGATTCTTGGGAGTGATTTTCAGACTGTTGGATAAATACAGTATTGCTGGAATGTTCAGTGTTTTGACTTAAAGTTGTACTGCAAGTTTACAGGATTGGAATAGATTTTTGGTGGTGACAACATGGGCCTGTATTTATCAGGGCTCTTACACTTCCTCCTAGGAACCATGCTGAGAATTAAACAGTCCTACCTCAGAGTATTTGTGTCTCTGAGAATAACTGGCTAGTTAGATGGTTGATGAAGTGGTTCCTATTACACTGAATTTACAGGCCTTAATTTTGGTAGGGTATAGCTTTTGGATGAGCTGCACAGTTTCCTTTGCTAATGATTCCTCTTGAACCACTATGGCTATCACGAAAATCCCTACTATCTAAATGTGTTGTCCAGGAGACCCCCCCACCCACTATGTGTGGAGTAAACAATGTGTCTTCTCTTTACCCTTTTCTTCAGTGGGACTCCTGTCGATCTGCATAGCTTTAGAGAGATAGTGTTTTAATAGTCTCTCCTTGCTAACAAGAGCCAAAACGTAAAACCCGCTTGACAGCACATCCTTCAGCTCCTCAAGCAGTGGTGCTGTCCAAACTGCTTGTCCTTTCTTGAAGTCAGCATATATCGCCTGGTCTCCATCCCAATGCATTTGTACCTGACAGTCACCAAACTCATGGCAGCCGTAGAACATTGTCCCTTCATGAAGAGCTGGAACAGGAAAACATGAAAGTATCCAGATGAAACCTTTGCTTTGGTGACAGTTGGATTTAATGACATGGTAAACAATTCTCCTACAGCACAGTGCTATGGGTAATGAAAAATATAGTTATGGTTATACAGGTGTAACGGTAGCTATGACTATGACAGTAACTGGCTGGTTTCTCTTTGCAGCACTAAAGATATTCGATCCAGTTCAATTTTATTTAGGGCACATTCAGCCCAGGAAAGTCCGCTGGTTCACTTGCTTTGGTCCAGATTCGTCTCATATGAGTTATCAGTTATCACTGTAATTAAAGATCTGTATTGATTACAGCTGGGTCTCTGTACAGTTGTTTAGTCTGCACCCAAGTGCATTACTGTATTCACACCTCCCCAAAAGATCGGCCCCAAGGAGAGAAACAAGTTTGATTCAACTGAATCAAAGAAGACAGGTGTGAATACACTCTTACATGGCGCCAAACAGACAGTTATTAAGTTGATGTTGGTGAGTGGGAAACTACTGGCTGTGTGTGGGACGTGAAATCAGGTGGAGGCTATTGTTATAGATGAACAAATAAATATTACAAAGGGTACAGTCTGGACCTTACATGAAAAGTGCATGTGATAACTTCTGTTATAACAACAACAATAATATAGTAATACATTTTATTTCTATATCGCTTTTCAGGACACCCAAAGACACTTTACAATAAAACCAGTAATTTTGTACATTTCAAAATAGATAAAATACATAAATAGAAGATACATGTATGTTGTAAAAACCACAAAATACATAAAAGCATATATATACATACATAAAATAAGTGAAACATCAGCTGAAGATATGATTGTAAAACAAGTTAACTGAGGTTAGTCACTAGTCTAGTTGTAGCAGTAAAAGCAAGATAGTGGATGGCATCTTATGTGACAAATGAAGTGCATCTGACTTTTAGTTTCACTTTTACAGAATCTTTCTTTTGAAGTTTTTAGATACTGGACTCGATACTTTGGCAATGGAGTGTTTACAATAGAAAGTGCTATCGCTGCCCCTGGTAATGATAAGAAAACACATCTGGAGATACTTCCTCTTTTTAATATTTCCCAGAAGAAGGCTAATATAATAAAAGCTGGAAGTAAACGTAACTCATAAAGTCATTTTGAATTGGAAAATAGTAAAGCTAAATCAAGTTCAAGTACCTGGCAATAAACCTCACTCTGATTCTTACGAAAAAAAGTTTGTTGTTCTTCTGCCTCACACTGAAATTTGTGATTTAAAACACTTCTTAAAAAATCAAAACTTTACCTGCATGAGCTGTGTAGAAAAACTGACCCCAAACCAGTAAAACCAGTAAAACCAGTGAGGAGTCCATGTGGTCCAGTCTGTTTCTTTGTACGAAGACACAATACAATCTGTGTCCCAACTCTAAAAAGGAAACTAAACTTACAGTGACTCACAAGTGTCAAGCTAGCAACAATTACATATGTTACACCTCGTAACTTTCAAAATAAAAGCCTTGCTGGTTATGAGAAAAACACAAAAGTACAATTAAGATTTTTAAGGTTGAAATAGAATAGACTAAGGGAATCTGAAAGAAACAAAACTGCCTCGATCCTGCAGAGTATTGATACACACACACAGTATCTTATCGGTGTGAAGCAGCAGCTGTGCAGCTCTGACCTTCATGTTCAACAGAGAGTTTCATGCTGATCCAAACCTCACTGAGCTCTGAGTCACTAACATGGTCAGGAGAACGAATGAGACTTTAAGTGCAGCAGCCTGAAATATCTCTAAACATGGTCCAAGTACCACCCGGCCCAGCCGGCACAGACACGTGACCCGGTGAACACTCAGTGTGCGCAGACCTCAGTCCTCAACGGGACAACGGTCTGTGGAACCGCACTCCTGCCCTGCAGCACCCCCTCATTGGAGGTGAGTCCCCACACCGTGATGGCGTCTCAGGTTTGGGTGCCAACAATGTTGTGTAATACAAATGCACACACAGTCAAGGGCGTATTTTTCCACCTGTTCTGCCAAATGTTGTATTGGTGTGAAAGCGCAGATTAATGATTTATTAATCTTTGGATTATAAATAAGAGAGAGAGACATCCGAGACATCAGAGCGTTCAGACACACCGACATCTGGATTTGCATCGGCAGAAATCTGACAATGAAGGTAAGTTTTTAACTTTAACTGTCTTTCTGAATGTTTATCAGCAGTTTGAACATGTTAACAGATTCAGTGAGATTATTTGAACTATTGTGTGCTGACATGTTTCTTCCTATTAAAGCTTAACACTATTTAGAGCTTCACTAGGCTGATTCAGCCTCTCTGGCTACCTGCGTACAATATCTCACAAAGTGAGTCCACCCCTCACGTTTCTGTAAATATCTGATTCTATCTTTTCATGTTTCAACACTGAAGAAATGACACTTTGCTCCAATGTAAAGTAGTGAGAGTACAGCTTGTATAACAGTGTAAAGTAGTGAGCGTACAGCTTGTATAACAGTGTAAAGTAGTGAGCGTACAGCTTGTATAACAGTGTAAAGTAGTGAGCGTACAGCATGTATAACAGTGTAAAGTAGTGAGCGTACAGCATGTATAACAGTGTAAAGTAGTAAGCGTACAGCTTGTATAACAGTGTAAAGTAGTGAGTAAACAGCTTGTATAACAGTGTAAAGTAGTGAGTGTACAACAGTGTAAAGTAGTGAGCGTACAGCATGTATCAGTGTAAAGTAGTGAGCGTACAGCTTGTATAACAGTGTAAAGTAGTGAGTAAACAGCTTGTATAACAGTGTAAAGTAGTGAGCGTACAGCTTGTATAACAGTGTAAAGTAGTGAGTAAACAGCTTGTAAAGTAGTGAGTGTACAGCTTGTACAACATTGTAAAATAGTGAGCGTACAGCTTGTATAACAGTGTAAAGTACTGAGTAAACAGCTTGTAAAGTAGTGAGTGTACAGCTTGTATAACAGTGTAAAGTAGTGAGTAAACAGCTTGTAAAGTAGTGAGCGTACAGCTTGTATAACAGTGTAAAATAGTGAGTAAACAGCTTGTAAAATAGTGAGCGTACAGCTTGTATAACAGTGTAAAATAGTGAGCGTACAGCTTGTATAACAGTGTAAAGTAATGAGTAAATAGCTTGTAAAGTAGTGAGCGTACAGCTTGTATAACAGTGTAAAATAGTGAGCGTACAGCTTGTATAACAGTGTAAAGTAGTGAGTAAACAGCTTGTAAAGTAGTGAGCGTACAGCTTGTTTAACAGTGTAAAATAGTGAGCGTACAGCTTGTATAACAGTGTAAAGTAGTGAGCGTGCAGCTTGTATAACAGTGTAAAGTAGTGAACGTACAGCCTGTATAACAGTGTAAAGTAGTGAGCGTACAGCTTGTATAACAGTGTAAAGTAGTAAGCGTACAGCCTGTATAACAGTGTAAAGTAGTGAGCGTACAGCTTGTATAACTGTGTAAAATAGTGAGTGTACAGCTTGTATAACAGTGTAAAGTAGTGAGCGTACAGCTTGTACAACATTGTAAAATAGTGAGTGTACAGCTTGTACAACATTGTAAAATAGTGAGCGTACAGCTTGTATAACAGTGTAAAGTGGTGAGTAAACAGCTTGTAAAGTAGTGAGTGTACAGCTTGTATAACAGTGTAAAGTAGTGAGTAAACAGCTTGTAAAGTAGTGAGCGTACAGCTTGTAAAGTAGTGAGCGTACAGCTTGTATAACAGTGTAAAATAGTGAGTGTACAGCTTGTATAATAGTGTAAAGTAGTGAGCGTACAGCTTGTATAACAGTGTAAAGTAGTGAGCATACAGCTTGTATAACAGTGTAAAGTAGTGAGCATACAGCTTGTACAACAGTGTAAAGTAGTGAGCGTACAGCATGTATAACAGTGTAAAGTAGTGAGTGTACAACAGTGTAAAGTAGTGAGCGTACAGCATGTATAACAGTGTAAAGTAGTGAGCGTACAGCTTGTATAACAGTGTAAAGTAGTGAGTAAACAGCTTGTAAAGTAGTGAGTGTACAGCTTGTACAACATTGTAAAATAGTGAGCGTACAGCTTGTACAACATTGTAAAATAGTGAGCGTACAGTTTGTATAACAGTGTAAAGTAGTGAGTGTACAGCTTGTATAACAGTGTAAAGTAGTGAGTGTACAGCTTGCATAACAGTGTAAAGTAGTGAGTAAACAGCTTGTAAATTAGTAAGCATACAGCTTGTATAACAGTGTAAAGTAGTGAGTGTACAGCTTGTATAACAGTGTAAAGTAGTGAGTAAACAGCTTGTAAAGTAGTGAGCGTACAGCTTGTATAACAGTGTAAAATAGTGAGTGTACAGCTTGTATAACAGTGTAAAGTGGTGAGTAAACAGCTTGTATAACAGTGTAAAGTAGTGAGCGTACAGCATGTATAACAGTGTAAAATAGTGAGTGTACAGCTTGTATAACAGTGTAAAGTGGTGAGTAAACAGCTTGTATAACAGTGTAAAGTAGTGAGCGTACAGCATGTATAACAGTGTAAAGTAGTGAGCGTGCAGCTTGTATAACAGTGTAAAGTAGTGAGCGTACAGCTTGTATAACAGTGTAAAATAGTGAGTGTACAGCTTGTATAACAGTGTAAAGTAGTGAGTAAACAGCTTGTAAAATAGTGAGCGTACAGCTTGTTTTTCAGTGTAAAGTAGTGAGTAAACAGCTTGTAAAGTAGTGAGCGTACAGCTTGTATAACAGTGTAAAGTAGTGAGTGTACAGCATGTATAACAGTGTAAATCTGCTGTCACCTCAAAATAACACATCACACAGCCGTTAATGTCTAAACCGCTGGCAACAAAAGTGAGGACACCCCTAAGTGAAAATGTCCACATTGGGCCCAAAGTGTCAATATATTGTGGGGCCACCATTATTCTCCAGCGCTGCCTTAACAGGTTGCCACTGGAGTCCTCTTCCACTCCTCCATGACAACATCATGGAGCTGGTGGATGTTAGAGACCTTGCTCTCTTCCACCTTCCGTTTGTGTTTTGCCTGTTCTGGGTGGAACCTGTCCTGGTGAACCGCTGTATGGTCATGGCCACCGTGCTGCAGCTCAATTTCTTAGCTTGGGCCATCTTTATGTAGAGCAACCATTCTTTGTTTCAGATCCTCAGACAGTTCTTTGCCATGAGATGCCATGTTGAACTTCTAGTGACCAGTATGAGGGAGTGTGAGAGCGACAACACCAAATTTAACACACCTGCTCTCCATTCACACCTGAGACCTTGTAACACTAATGAGTCACATGACACCGGGGAGGGAAAATGGCTAATTGGACCCAATTAGGACATTTTCACTTAGGGGTGTCCTCTCTTTTGTTGCCAGTGGTTTAGACATTAATGGCTGTGTGATGTGTTATTTTGAGGGGACAGCAGATTTACACTGTTATACAAGCTGTACACTCACTACTTTACATTGGAGCAAAGTGTGTTTCACATGAAAAGATAGAATCAGATATTTACAGAAATGAGAGGGGCGGACTCACTTCTGTGAGATACTGTATGTCTTAATAAAATGTGAGTTTATTTTATCTCCTCCCTGACAATAAAACTTTTTTTCACATTGAAAGGTAAAACCTTCAGCACCGACTGGCTGCAGAGGCCAAACTCTGTTCAAAAACTAAATAACCTGTCTGCTCCAGCTGGTATCAGTCGTCTTCCTCCTCCTGGCTCCTCTGTCGACCAGCTCCATGCCCCTCGTCCTCCCATTGGACTGCAGTGACATCTATAACAATGACAACAGCCGACCCAGTGGAGTGTACACCATCTATCCCATCGGAGCCACCTCTGCTGTCCAGGTACACTTCATCCTCTCAGGGACACTTAGGAGATAAAAGTGTTTGACTTTCAGTGAAGTTAGTTACATGCAGTAATGGGATTCACTAACAAGGTACATGCTAAGTTAGATTTTATAGTGGTTATGTAATGAATAGTTATAAAAGGAGGGTTGAGAGGGGAGGGATGAAGGATCTTCTTTAGGGTTTGGTGGCCGGAGCAGCTAGGAACCCAGGGGGTCGAGATTCAGTGTGGGGGCTCATCTCGATAAGCGGCTTGTTTATGAACCCCCTGTGGTTCCTGTTGTAAAAAAAGACAAAGTGATTACTTGTCAGAATTATGGATTTTAGCGTGCATGTCTTTCATGGTGGGAGGAACCGGAGCACCCGGGGGAAACCCATGCAAACACGGGGAGAACATGCAAACTCTGTACAGAAAGACCTGGGCTGAGGGAGGTCTAACCTAGAACCTTCTTGCTGTGTCCACTGGGCCACCGTGCTGCTGATAAAAAGAGATGAAGAACAGACTTTGGGTGGGACAGATGTGAGAACTGAAAAACGGGAGAGAACAGGAGTTAGACACGTTTATATACATGAGTGCATGTGATTGTATTAAAGAGGCACAGGTGGATGAATTAGTGAGAGAGGTGTGGTCCTGTTCCTGAATCTCAGTTTACATAACTCCATTAAGTCACCACCAGCAGCAGCAGCAGTAGTACTAGTAGTAGTACAGGTTGTATCACATATGGATATATTTAATATTCCCTGGTTGATAAACTGACTAATGACTGTTTGTGTCTGTGTGTAGGTGTACTGTGACATGGACTCACTAGGAGGACGATGGACGGTGAGTATTTTAACTCAAGTACCAAATCTGGCTCAGCAGTTCTCAAATCCAGGACCTGTTCAGACTGATCAGAGGCCTCCCATGAACTCTACCAAGCTAGCTCTGCTGTTACACAATCAATGATCAGTGCACAACTTCCTTCAGTCGGTACGCCTTGTTAACCAAAGATATTGATGGAATGTAGGGGAATACATTTGATGCAGCAACCAGTTGAGACCAGGAACGAGACAGGAGAACTGACCTGATGCACAAAGTGGTTTGTACTAAAGCCAGCTGTTTAAGACAGAGACTGCTCAGTCTCACTCTGACTCTAAAGTGCCAGAGGTCCAGACATTATCAGTGTGTCTGTTGTTCCTGACCCGGATAGACGAATCCAGCAGCTGGTTTATGTGATGTACTTTCTGAATGAAGGCTTACCATTAGTTCAAACCTTGTTGCCTGGAAACATGAGCTGTCAGGTATCTGGTGTGTTTAGCTAGTTCTCCCTCCATCCCGTCCCCCCCAGGTGTTCCAGAGGAGGATGGACGGCACCGTGAACTTCTACAGGGGCTGGGATCAGTACAAGCTGGGCTTTGGTAGCGCTGCTGGAGAGTACTGGCTCGGTGAGAAACCAAACCTAACTAACACTATTGCAGGTGTAAGGATCTAGTCAGCTCATGGTTTAGTACTAAGTTCTTCCTGATTTCTTACAGTGGAGACACTTTGCTGCTTGCTTTCCCCTCTGCTTTAATACTTTTGCTGAAACTCTCTTTTTTTCCTACTAGAAATTATGAGCAGCGGCTCTTGGATACTTTTAAATCACTATGACTGTCAGATAAAGTAGGCTATTGCCATACTTTAAATACTTTTGATTTCAGTGCTACGCGAGTGCAGCCTATCAATAGCACTAGCATGTACTGCAGTGATTGGCTTTGTAGCTAATGCTAATTAGCAACAAGATGCCCCCCTTCTCCACGGATGACTTCCACAAACTTCTACAGAAAGTTGCAGTGCTGGAAACCAAGATCCACAGGTTAGAGGTGAATGTGGAAGTGAATGGAATATGTGGGAATGACACCACTTTACCATGGATCCAAAACAGTGGACAAGACCATGCTAACACAGGTCTAATTAGCACCAAAAAGACCAAGAAGCAGGAGGCCTGTGTACTGGATAATAAATCTGAAAGTGGTAGTCCTCCCTGGAACGCTCTTGGAGCAAAGCCTAAGAATAAATAATTTCCCTGGTAAATGGTTGGACGAGTAACAGGCAGAACCCAGCGCCCTGAAATTTGTGATGCGACTAGACCTGCATTATCACCTGGGTAGAGCGCCTCTTCAAACCCTGTTCTTGGTAGGACACAGCCGGACCGCTGCGAAAGGGAGAGGATCTCCGTCTGATGACCTTGATAACATCCCATCCTCACACAGAAGGGTAAGGACTGAGAGTAAATCAGAAAGTAAAAGGCTGCAGGGAAAGCTAACAACTGGGCCTCAAACTCTGATTGTGGGTGACTCTGCTGTAAACGATATAAGAAGCATGTGCAGTAAGGACACCAAAATACTCTGCTTTCCGAAGGATACGGTGTCTGACTTGGCAGAAAGATTCCTGCATATCGTGGCTGAACATCCTACTGTGAAAAACATCATACTGCACATCGGGGCCAATGATGTTGTGAAGCAACAGTCTGAAGTGTTGAAAGTGGACATTAATAATCTGTTGAACACAGTCAGCTCTCTGAATGCTGAGGGGTTTATCAGTGGGCCTATACCGCCAAGCCGAAGAGGAGCTGAGGGATTCAGCAGACTGATGACATTGAACACGTGGCTCTCAACGGCATGTACTGTCCATTCAGTGCATTTCATCGAAAACTTTTACTTTCTGTGGGACCGCAGACATCTTTTTAAGGCAGATGGACTTAACAAGTCAGGAGTAAAATTGTTCAGCTCCAACCTGTTTTACTTTCTGCATCACTCATCTGTTCCCTCTGCCAAGGACAAGAGACAAGAGGAATCTCAACAAGAAGAAGACATAACACAACACACCAGAAACCTTGAAGGAGAGCCACCTCAGCCCCCGCCGGAAGAGAGCTCTGATCACGGGAGACACCTGAGCCAAGAGGAAGAGTCTCCACCTCCCTCACTGAAAACCAACAGTGAGGAGTCACCATCTTTACCCCCCAATCCCCACCTAGGTCACCCTTATCTCCAGACACCCTTTCTCCCCTCTCTCCCCTGTTGGACTGATCACATGGAAGACCTGGAGCTGGGACCAAATTTACTCCCCCCACCTTCCCTTGCTCCACTCCCATTTTCTCTACCCTAAACCCCCCTCACCATCCACCTCCACCACTGGTTCTAAGTCCTCCAGGTTTGACACATGTGTCAAAAATACAGCGCACAACCCACCTTCCCGCTCTGCAATGGCGAAAAAGCCCAGTAAGCTCTGTCTGATATGTGCTGGGTCCATGCTACAAGGAAAATAGCACTC
This sequence comes from Micropterus salmoides, assembly GCF_014851395.1. Classification (NCBI taxonomy): domain Eukaryota; kingdom Metazoa; phylum Chordata; class Actinopteri; order Centrarchiformes; family Centrarchidae; genus Micropterus; species Micropterus salmoides. The sequence goes on from NW_024041262.1 coordinate 28,049,672, forward strand.
ATGACTCTTCCCAGGACAAGCCGGGGCCCAATGTGCTGGTAGTCTTCTCCATCCCTGTCTTGACAGGTAACAGAAAAAGCATGGTGAATGTGTTAAGAAACAGGAAGCACTCAACATATCCTGCAAATTTAGTATTAATTCCTCGTCAGCCGCAGCCTGACGAAAAAAGTGGGCCAGATAATGTTTTTAACACACTAAAATTAGCTTTGTTAAACGTTAGGTCTTTGACAGGAAAAACATTTTTAATCAATGATTTTATAATAACTCACAATCTTAATTTCATGTTTTTAACTGAAACTTGGTTGGACCAAGATAACAGTGCAGCTGTCCTTATCGAGTCTACCCCTCCCAGCTTCAGTTTCATGAGTGAAGCTAGAGTGCATAAGAGAGGAGGTGGAGTTGCCATTTTGTTTAATGACTCCCTCCAATGCAAAAAGATGTCTTATGGGAATTTAGCTTCTTTTGAATATGTGGCTCTTCAGCTGAAAACCTCTTCTCAAGCAATTTTTCTAAATATCTACAGGCCCCCTAAATACTGTGCAAACGTTTTTGATGACTTTGGTGAACTGCTGTCTATAATCTGTATTGACTTTGACTGTGTGGTTATTGTTGGTGATTTTAACATCCATGTTGACAACCCCCAGGACAGAGGGACTAAAGAACTGTGTTGTGTTCTTGATAATTATGGACTGACCCAACATGTGACGAGGCCCACGCACAATAAGGGGCACACTTTGGACTTCATCAAGGTTATCATCTCCAAGGGTCTGAACATTTCCAAGGTTGTGGTGACTGATGTTGCTCTCTCAGATCATTCCTGTGTTTTCTTTGAGAGTGCTATCTGCGTGCACACAAATGTACAAACAGAGGTGATCACAAAACGGCATATCACTGAAAACACTAGTGAAAAAATTATTCAGGCTTTCTCCTCGACACCCGCCCTCTCATGGGTCTCAGTCAGCGAACTTGTAGATAATTTCAGTTCTAAAATTACAAATGTTATTGATGCCATTGCACCAGCCAAGGTGAAGGTGGTCTCTGGTAAGAGAAGATCTCCATGGAGAAATGCCACGCTGGGTAGAACTCAAAAAAGAGGTGGCGGAAAACAAATCTCCAGGTTCATTATGACGTCTATAAAGAGAGACTTTGCATTTATAATTTAGAGCTGAGAAATGCAAGGTGGTCCTTCTTCTCTGACATCATCACCAAAAACACTAATAATGTGTGTGCATTGTTTGCTACTGTCGACAGGCTTCAGAACTGCCGCTTCATAACATCATCCTATTATTTTGACTTAATCTCAGAAGTTTAGCGAAGTTTGCATTGTTGCCAAAGTATTTCACTCTCTTTGCACACACACTACACAGAGCATCATTATTACCTTCACAGCTAAAATACAGCCAGACGTGACTGTTTCTACAGCCGGCCAGAGTCAGTTTTCAATCGCGGGAAATGTAAGGAGCTGCAGCGACTCACTTCAGCACAAGCATGACTTTGACAGGTGGAAGGAGAAGTAGTTCCTATGAACCGAGTATAATTAGACCATCCTGGTGACAGTAATATACTTATAATAAAACACACCCTCACTCCAAATGACTGAGGTTAGATATCGATCCTTTTATATGAGTATCGATCCTAGAGCAGGACAAGTTGGTATCAGAAATATCGATACTTTAGGATCGATCCACACATTACTACATGTCAGTAACAGGATATGTCTTGTCCCTGTGTCCACTTAAAAACAATTCATATAGCATTTACATTTACATTTACTCATTTGGCAGATGCTTTTATCCAAAGCGACTTAAATTTGAGCAACAACATACAAGCATCAACAGAGCATGAAATACAGATCTACAGCTGACAATACATACTAGTAAGAGCAGCAATAAATACTAGTAAGAGCTCACAGTACATATCACAGCAATGAAGTAGATACCTAGGGAAGGAAGTAAGAGTTAACAAAAAAAGTGCAATCAATACAAAAAAAGTGCAATCAATACAAGATCATTGTAAGGGATAGAAGAAGAAGAGCACAGGAAGTGTTTGTTAAAGGTTAGGAGTTAGAGGTGTTATAAGAGGAAGTGTTCAAGGGCTTCTTGAAGTCAGAGAAGGACGCCCCTGCTCTGATGGCGTGTGGTAGATCGTTCCACCATCATGGTGTCACAGATGAGAAAAGCCGGGACTGGGATTGCTTTGTGTGAAGGGATGGCAGAGCCAGGCGGCATTTGGAAGAGGAGGTTAGTGGCTGAGAAGGAATGTAAGTTTGTATTATGGAGTTTAGGTAGATGGTGCAGACCCAGTAGTTACTCTGTATGCAGCATTAGTGACATGAATCTGATTCTGGAGGCCACGGGGAGCCAGTGGAGGTCACTGAGTAATGGAGTGACATGAGTCCTTTTGGGCTGATCAAAAACCAGACACGCTGCTGCGTTCTGAACCATTTGTAGGGGTTTCACTGCACAAGCTGCTAGGAGGGCATTGCAATAGTCGAGGCGAGAGATAACCATGGCCTGTACCACAAGCTGGGTGGCGTACTGCGTGAGGTAGGGCCTGATTTTCCTTATGTTGTATCGAGCAAAGTGGCACGACCGAGAGACAGCAGCAACATGGGGCACCCCTGTGGAGAGGTAGTGGGAGGAGGATAATTGTCCTTGCCACAAAACATTGTAGGAACGCCCCGACAGGTAGGATTCAAACCACAGAGGGCTTTACTCGAGATGCCCATTGCTGAGAGAGCGGATAGCAGGATCCTGTGGTTGACTGTGTCAAAGGCAGCTGATAGGTCAAGCAGGATAAGAACCGAGGATTGGGCTGCAGCTTTAGCTGACCTTAGGGCTTCTGTTACAGACAGAAGAGCCGTTACAGTAGAGTGGGCACTCTTAAAACCAGACTGATATGGATCTAGGAGGTCATTCCGTGGGACGAATTCTGAGACCTGTTTGAATACTGCCCGTTCAATAGTATTGGATAAAAATAGTAGAAGAGACTCTGGCCAATAGTTCTTAACTTGAGTTGGGCTTTTTGAGCAAGGGTGTAACTCGAGCCCTTTTGAAAGTGGTCGGGAAGGTTCCTGAAGCCAGAGAAGTATTTATCACATGAGTGATTGTCGGGACCACGGTAGGAGATATGGCTTGGAGGAGATTCATAGGAATCGGGTCCAGTGGGCATGTAGTGGGACAGCTACGGGTCAGGTGTTCTGATACTTCGCTCTCTGTGAGAGGAGTAAACGAGGAGAGTGCCATTGACCTGGGAGGGCAGAGGAACAGATGTAGTAGGACTGCTACAATGGTTGAGTTTGAGTGTTTTAGAGAATTGGCTGGTTATAGCCGCCACTTTGCCTGTGATGAAGGCAGCAAAGGTATCAGCAGACAAGTTTGTGGGCGGTGGAGGTGGAGGAGGATTTAGTAGTGCTTTAAAAGTGGAAAATAATCAGTGGCACTGCTAATTCTGTTATTATTAGACCACAGTTTTGGCAGCACTGATGCTTGTTGGGAAGGAGGATAGGAGCAGTTGGTAGCCCTTAAGGTCGGCGGGGTATTTGGTTTTTCGCCATTTTCTTTCAGTGACTCTGAGATCAGTACAGAGCCCACGGATGGTTTCAGTTAGCCATGGTTAGGACTGGTTCAGGTGAGCAGGCTTGGTGGATAGAAGACAGGCACAAGCTTACTATAGAGCACAGAGATTGTGCGGCAAAGTGAGTGGGAGGCAGGTTGCGGCAGTGTGAGACAAACAGTGTTGGAACAATGGGCTGTTCCTGTAGGCATACCATGAACTGCACGAAATAGTGGTCTGACACATGTAGAAGTGTGACTGTTAGGCACTCTGTGGCACAGTTTCGGACAAGAACGAGGTCAAGCACCTTGCCAGCTTTGTGGGTCACGGAGCTGAGAACCCGAGTTAGATCAAAGGACTGAATCAGAGACAGGAAGTCTGCAGAGTTCGAATTGTCTAAGTGAATATTCATGTCACCAAGGACAAGTAGGGGACAGTCATGCTCTGGGATTGAAGACAGCAGTGTGTCTAGCTCCTCCAAAAAGTTACCCATTTGTCCTGATGGACGGTATATGACAATCACAGAGACCTTTACCGGAGCGGACACAAAGACAGCATGGTATTCGAAGGAGGCATATTGATTCGGTTGTTGACTGGGGACTGGCAGGTCCAACAGACAAGTAAACAGATGTGGGTGGTGGCTATTTTAAAGGCTTGAGGAATCCCTGATTTCTGTGCCTTATGGCATGATACCTCTTGCGTGGACCGGAGACAATAGGAACAGTATAGTAGCACATGGCCTGATAATTATGCAGATGACACACAGATTTACATTACCTTATCACCAAGAAGGTCAACAATTGGATGTGCCAGAATTTTCTTCAATTAAACAAAGATAAAACTGAAGTTATTGTTTTCAAGCCAGAAATCTTGGTGTAGTCATGGACTCAGACCTGAATCTAAGGAGCCACATTAAGACAATTACAAAGTCAGCCTACTATTACGTCTGTGAAGATTCTCAGTCATCCAGGTTATAGCTATCAAATGAAGGTTAAAGTCAAGGGCAACTGGACTTGGTTGAAGATACTGGAAGACGTTTCGTCCCTCATCCAAGGGACTTCTTCAGTTCTGACGGACTGGTAGGGAAACTAAGCTATTTAACCTCAGTGGGGTCATTTGCCAGGATTGTTGATACTGCTGGTTCGTTAGTGCTCCTGGTTGCTGTAACGACAGTCGTTACAGTCGTTAGGACTACCCGAGGCCAAGACTGAACAACCGTTGGGATCTTCACATGAGGCCAATAGGTTACGTTTGTTGAGTTTCCTGGGAAGTGATGAAAGGACAGCATTGTAAGTGGGGGATAAGTGGCGGCGTAGACCCCCTCCCCTGTTCAATGACGGCTTCTCAACCTGGGTGTAGATGGCTTCCTTGACACCTCTTTCAAACCATTCATCTTCTCTGTGTCAAGTAGATTGAGATCCCTGCGCACTAACAACACTCTAAAAAGGGCCCATTGAAGGCCATGGGACTGCAAGGTACTTTCCAACTGAATAACACAAGAGACTATAAGAAACAAAATAAACTAGAGGAGAATCAGGTACTTTCCAAATAAATGTGATGTGTTAAGTGTGATAAGTATAGCAATCAGTAGAATGATGTATTAGACGTATTATAAAGGAATTACTAAAGAAATGAAAAATGAATAACTATGGTATGAAAATGTCATGATTTGATAGTATTGATTGGAAATGTGCATGTAATGATAGAAGTGATTGAAGGAATATGTTAGGACATGTTGAAGCTTGTTGCGAAATACTGGACTGAGTGTGACCGCCTCATGACTGTGAGTCAGTGAGAGGGAAAGGTCAGTAGGGGAAATGAGTGGACCAAACAAGGACATCTCTGAAACAAATGAACAATCTATGTGCCAGTAGTCACGTAGACAGGATAGGGGTGGTGGCTGATATGACAAAGAAATCAGCCACAGAGTAGGATATATAAAGAGAAGCCAGAAAGAGATCGGGGTTATTCCTCGGCGGATCTGAAGAGGCATCGGACTCGGAGCAAGAACATCACCGCACCGGACCAAGAGCCAAAGAGTTGGGGATTTGAACAACTAACATCTAGAGAACGCTTCAGAGATTTCTTCAGCAAAGCATCAACAGATCGCGGCACGGAGGATAACCATAACAGCCAAGACAACTGAAGAATCATCGGACTCGGAAGATTTTCTCCTTTTCAACTGCAACAAAGACTGAAGACTTCGAGAGACGGTTGAGGGCTTTGGACAAAGCCTCAAGTCTCCTCCGGAGTCCGCAGCCCCGCAGCGGAGGAAGGATTTCACTGCAGGACAACTCCTTCCCCTCCCTTTCTCTCCAAAAAGAAGATAACCAAAAAACACTCAAGCTCAGCTATTCGTATCAGGTTTTTAAGTTTAAACAGTTTTATTATTTTTACTCATTTTTTACTATTTTCCTGGCCACTAAATACCAACCTGGCAACCATACCAAGTGCACTGATCAATGAGAAGAGAGCTGTCGTTAACGGGCGTGGCTGGGTTGGTATCGTGGCTCTAGGGCTATTCAGTCAGGTGCTATCTCAGAGTAAGCAGGGTAGGCGTTCGGAAGAAGACAGTTAGAAGCCAGGCGAATCTCTTCGACACCAGCTTAAACAATCCTCAGTCATACCTACTAGGGTAATACCCATAGGCCTAGAGGATCGGACCCTTTAAGACGGAGAGCTGGTCCAGTACCTCCTGAACAGGGGTGACTCGGGATCTAACACGTGGCGCCCAACGTGGGGCTCGACGAAAGGATTCGTTGAGCCTGAAGCAGGACCCCGACGGAAAGACCAACCGTCGTTCGTGTGGAACACCCGAGAGAGAGAGGGCGGTGAAGACGAGACTGGAGGGGGAGAATTGCTCGAACTAAACACTCCCCTGGGGGAAGGAATCCTCAACCTCCCGTCAACTCTGCCCAGTGATCTGATGCCAGTGATTGATAGATTCCGGAACCTTATAGCCAAGACGGAAAAACAGAAAGAACTCCTGGACAAGCAAGGGAAACTGCTCCTGGACGGAACCAACTTTGGGCGAGCAGAGCCTTCCACGTCCGTACCAAAGACAGAAACCGGATTGAAGCGTAAGTCAAAGAAGGCACACCACAGGACAGAGAGCAACCCGAGTAAACACCTACCCTCCATGAACCCGATTCCTCCAGACGCACGCAGGATAGCCAGCCAAGGGGGGTTAATCGTATATCAGTGGATTGGGAGCCCCTGGGACATCGATGGCCACGGGCTCATAGTTTTCACGAACCAGAACCTGAAGATACATCATGGGAAGTTCCACAAAGAACTAATCCGTCTAGCAGGAGGAGAATACCGGAGAGAGGTTGAAGACAGAAGAACCCGTAGGATGAGCGAGACAGAGAAGAGTAGACGGGTCATAGTGACGAGTGGAGGGAAACTCACTTACTATGCCGTCATACATCTACCCATCGACGAATACCGGGGAACTGCGGAGTTCAAAGAATACCAAGGGAAGTTGTTGAGAACCCTAGAACAGGGTCTTGACCGAGCAAGAGAGTTAGAATTCACAAGAGTGGTGTTGTGCACCAACAGCCTGAGGTCAAACACCATGGCCTGGGAAGAGGCTGAAACAACTGCAATGGGACTTGCCAAGTTATACCTGCGAATGCCGGGGATGTGGGGCACAATACGAGAGCTTGTGGTAATCACCACCAAGGAACAACACCAAGAGCGACAACAGAAAGCGTTAGCCAGCGTGCAGCCCTGCAAGGAAGGAGGGAGTCGAGCCCGGAGCAGGACCAGGTCAGAAGAAAGGTACGAACCGGCACCATGGGCAACACTGTCCTCACCCACGACGGATGAACGAGAAGGGAGGGTCGTGCGCCAAATGAAGTGGCAAGAGACAGAAGCTGGACCTTCCACCTGGTCCCCCCAGAGCAAGAAGAAGACACCAGCAAAAGCCCAGGGCACACGTTCTACCCTCAACGAGAACCAGACTAAGGCCAGCCCCGGGCACAGGAGTCTAGTGAAGCCGTCGCAACCGGAGGAGTGGGAAGATGAAGAGCCCCAACCGGAACAGGCAGAAGAGGACCTTAGAGTAGCTTAGCCCAAGAGATGCAAGAGCTGAGCCTTCCAAAACCCAGGCCTCAACCAAAGAAATCCCCTGAGGCCAGAGAAGGAAACTGGGTAAAGCCCAGAGCTACAGAGGAGGAAATTAGTGAATCACAAGGAGAAGAGAGTGACCAGCAAGAGGATGGGGAAAGTGTACCCTCAGTAGCGGAACAGACAGAACATCAAGAGCTGAGAGTGGGACGCTGTAAAGGGGACAAAAAAGAAGTGAAGGTACTCAGTGTGCGACAAACCTCAAAGAACATTGCCCGAGACACTACCTGGGGACCAGTGGAAACGAGGGACAGAAGACAGGCCTACATACCCGAGGTGGAACAACTCGATCACCACATACCAGAAGTATGGGCTGATAGGCTGGAAGAGAAAAAGACTCTGGAAGTAACAGCCACCATGGGGGAATGGGCTAACATCATTATGATGCCTAATTTCCCCACTTTGGCAGCCTACAAAGAATTAACCAACAACTTTAGAACAGGATACATGGCAGTAGCGCACGATGTCATGCTGCGAAGGATGAAGAAGGCAGCCGTAAAATATGCACAAAAAGCAAGAAAAGAAATGGAACAGGATATTTCAGACGAAGAAGAAGAAAAACCCAAAGAACCAGCTCTACAGGCAAAACCGGACGTCAACGAAAGCCCCGTCAAGATGCAGACAGATGGCCAACATTTCAAAGCATTCAAGACTCTGTAGGCCCTAGTGAGGCCTAAGAGAGCAAACGAAGATGCAAAGAACTACGTGAAAGATGTATGGCCACTAGTTGATGGGAGCACTGTCCACGAAGGAGGCAAGAAGCTATGGTTGAGTAGTATAACCAATCAGCCAGCCGATGAGAGCGAGCCAGCACGGAAACTTTATGACAGGCTGGTACTGGAGGACATGGATGATGAGGACAACCACATTGCCAGGGCTTGTGCAGGGCTAGAAGAGGGCCAAACATTGGCTCAAGTGTGGCATGTGCTAAAACAGAAGATACCAGCACAACGCTATGTGAAAGCTCTGAGGAAAGTAACATCAGGCCGAAGAGGGGACCTGACCTTTGTAAGGATGCCGGTAGAAAGCACCACCGTGCCCACAATGGATGCAGCTGTGAAGGGGTGGGACCTGGAACACCAATATTACGAAGAGAGAAGGAAAAAGGAGTCTGGACCTAGGGCCAGAGCAGAGGAAAGGAGTGGCCCAAGGCAGAATACTCGGGAGCAGTACAACAGACCACCCCCTACAACACCACAGCCGAGGCAGTACCCTCAAACCCCATACCAGAGAAACCAGGGAGCCCCACAGAAGACCACGCCCGGCCCAGCACCATCAAGACCAACTCCAGCGCCACGGGAACAGCCTGGGACCAGCGCCACGGAAAGGTGGCGGAAGGAGCAGAAATTCCCTCAAGAAGAGAAAGAACTAGCGGTTTTGGCCAAATATTGGGGATCCATGAAAGAGCTAGCCCAAGGCCAGGGGATTAAAGTAATAACTCAGAGTCAGGTACACCGTTATCTGAGGAAAGGCACCATTGAGAGCACCAAGGCCACGAACACGAGATGGGGAAGATGGGAAGACATTCTGCTGGACCCAGATCTTGAAATAGGACCAGCCCAACCAGACAGTAAGAAACAACAGAAGCAGGAACCAGCAGAGGAAAGGCCATACGAGTGGACCTTATACACTGATGGATCGAAAAAAGGACAAGACAACATTGCCTATTGGGGCTTCATTCTGAAGCTCAATGAAGAAGAACAGCACCGGCAAAAAGGCAGGGCTCAAGGAAGCGCCCAAGCCGGTGAGGTAACAGCAATACTGGAAGGACTCCTAGAGTTAGGGAAACACAAGATAAAAAGGGCAAGAGTAATAACGTATAGTTACTACTGCGCACAAGCCCTGAAAGAAGACCTCACCATATGGGAAGAAAACGGTTTTGGGGGTGCCAAGGGAAAGATGGTAGCCCATCAAGATTTGTGGAAGAAAATAGCCGAACTACGGATGAACATGGACCTAGATGTGGTACATCAAAGGGCTCATGGAAAAGAAGGGGCTCACTGGCAAGGAAACGATGAAGTGGATTGCTATGTGCAGCAAAGGAAAATCGTCTTTGTCGGGATCGAGAAGTGGGACGAGACACCCAAAGGCAGGGTAGTCCCAAAAGAGTCCGTGATGGAAGTGGTGCAGGCCGTACATGAAGTGCTGGGCCATGCTGGCGCCATGCCCACACGGAAGGAGTTGGAGAAGCAGCAACTTTGGATTCCCGGGGGCCAGATCCGCCGAGTCCTCAAAGACTGTGAAGTATGTGGTCAGTACAATGCAGGTCGTAGGGGACAAAGGGTGGAAGGCCTAACCATAAAAAGTACCATTCCATGGGGGGTCAGTATGCATGGATGTAGCTGGCCCAATGGGGGTTTCAGGGAGAAGAGGCGAGAAGTACCTCTTAGTGTTAGTTGACTCCATGTCAGGGTATGTGATCATCAAGCCGGTTAGGAAAGCTAACGGTAGCAGTGTGGTCAGTATGCTAGACCAAGCATGCGCTCATTTGGGCGTGCCGAAAGAGTTGCGAACGGACAATGGTACTCATTTCTGTAACTCACAAGTGGATCAATGGTGCCATCGCAGTGGGGTGATGAGGACGTATTCGCCACCCTACACCCCACAAGCAAACAGGGTGGTCGAACAAACCATCAGCCTAGTAAAAAACTGGATTGGGAAGAATGCCAACAACAAGGAATGGAGCACCCAAGCCCTAGAAATAGGGAGGGCACTGAACAACAGAAGCAGAGCGGATAGGCCCTCCCCTTCCAGGGAGCTGAATCAACGCCCCTTCATGTCACAGGAAGTGGGGCGGGGCTCCGAGGATAAAAAGATGGTACCAGGATTGAAAATCCCATTCCACGTCGGACAGAGGGTGTGGGTGAAAGCCAGAGATCACCCTATGAACACTGCAGTTAAAGCTAAGTACGAAGTATCTGACATAGTAGAGAAAATACTAGACAGTAATACAGTATTACTAAAAAAGAAAGGAATCCAAGGAGTCAAGCAGCTGAAACCAATTCCAAGCTAGAAGCGAACCAGGAACCAAGAATGGCCAATAACACACAGAACCTACCACCCTACGTCAGATTGGCCACTGTCTATGGGGTGGTTGCCTTAAGGAGAACGACCTCAGGCCTCTGGGCAGGCAGAGGACTGAGGAAGCTAAGATGCACAAAAGAAGGATTCCTGTCTGAAGAGAGGGAGATATTGGAATGGAGAGAAGTCGACAACTCTTGTGTTGTCTGCATGAAACCATCGGTCCAGTGGGAAGGACCTGGAAGCACGAAGCCGATCAAGCCCAATGGGGAGAAAAGTGAGTTTAGAGGCATGTATTACAAACCAGTTAAGGTAATGGATGCCTATGTTTGTGGGATATGTCGAGTGACAATGTTGCCAAGGCTAATATTCCTGACCCAGTGGGACCTGCGGGGGGTGAAGATGGAACCAGCGGACTGCACCTGCCAATGGGACGGACAGAACCTCCAACACTGTGGAGGATGCGCCCTTCAGCTAATGAATGGAAGACTGTTACAGGTGGGAAGAGCTAAAGGATGGCAGGTACAGAGATTTCTGGATCCACTGGAGGCCTTCGAAGCACCACCTCAGGAGAAGAATTGGGCAGCGGTTGAGAAACCAACTAAAGCTCGAGAACCGAGTGGATTCGGGTCACGGGAACAGCCTGGGACCGGTCCGTCCGCGCCAGCCCTCTACCCACCCTTGTGCTCTGCCAGTGCTGAAGAACACCGCACTCTGGCTGAGTTGACGATCGAACTGGGAAGGCAGACCCTCCTAGGAGAAGCAGTACAACAAGGGTGGCCGTACAACCCACAATATGGGCAGGTGGCAAGCCCTCCATTTTCCACAAATCAAGCACCATTGGTGTTAAGGGTGTTCCGAGACCCAGCACGACCAGGCTACACTACAGGCTTGGAAGCGCTACCAGAGGATCTCCGAGAACAGGCCCGCATGAAGAACTGGGAAGGCCCTTGGGAACTGACCACCTGGGGCAAGTTGATTGAAGAGGCAGTAAAAAATCCCGACATACCGTCAGAAGAATTATCAGAGGTACAAAAAAAAGAAGGGGCCAGAGGTACTAACTTGTACTACTATGTCACTGGTATTGACGCCTGGGGAAACTCAGGGGCCAAAGCCAAAGGGAAAAGTGCAGAATACCATGTCACTCCAGAAGGGTGGTACAGAAATGGCGTGATGCAAGTACCAGGAGGAGTGGCAGGACGGGTAGACACGCCCATAAGGCCGGACCAAACGCTGAAAGTAAAAATACAGGTCAGGATGGTCGTGGTGCCATTTAAGGGGATATACTCGGTAGGAGCAGACTTCGAAGTCATAGAGGAGGTGGCGGAACCAAGGATCGCCGCCACAACACCAGATAGAGAAGTGCCTGCAAAGCGCCTCAGGGCGTGGTTCCAACGGTCCTTGTCTGGAGGAGGAAAAACAAAAGATAAGGCGACATCAAACAAGTAAAGCAAAGAAAAGAAGAAGGAGAAGCTGACTGTACACAATGCCGAAAAAGAACAAAAAGAAACAAGTCAAGATAGATCTATTTACCATTAATGGAAGAAGTGGTATAAAAAAGGTTCCATTCCTCAAAATGCCAAATGAGATAATATGGCTGGATTGGCCGAGGAGAGACTTTGAGGCTACAGGGCTGTACAACGGATCAGGAGCGTACTTTTGTAGTAATCACGAGTACTCAAGGCATAACAAATTGGCCATCCCAGAGAAGACTCGGCATACAGAGGTGCTGAAAGATGGGGCCCTTTTGCAGAAATGCCGACCATACGAGAAGAGACTGCGGTTCCAACCAGTGCCCACATGCCCAGAGTCCTCCCCTTGGATTTTGAACACAGTCAACCTACAAGTACGGGGTAACCTACTCAAGCTCAGATGGGGTCTCAATTACGCTGAAGTGCTACAGGGCACCTATGTGGATGTGAGTCTAGGACCAGAAATTATATGGACCAGCAGCCCAGAAATGAATCAGATCGTTTCCCCCACGAGTCGGATGTGCCAGAGCCATTCTGGGACATGGAATGTCAAAAAGGAAGGAGGTGCAAGGGATAATCGTGCCATTTGTAGCAAACCCCACAATCATTGTAGCCGAAGGACATGCCTTCCGGAAAAGCCTGTGCGAAGGGAAAGAAATGACAGGATTTGAATGGCTGGGGCCCAATGGGCTCTACAACAACGGAACCTGCCACTCGCCAGAAGAGCATTGGATGCAATGCGGCGAGGGCAAGAAGGAACATGAGTGTGTTTGGTATGAACGACTGGGAATATCAGTCACTGGAGCCATTACCACGGTAATAGAAGAGACAGCAGAGATCATAGAAGAAGGATTCGGAGTGGTAACAGGCTGGAAGAGCAGTCTGTTTGCTAAAATTTGGCCCTATCTGTTAATGATAGTAGGGCTCCTTATCACTGGTGCAATAGCAGTGGCTGTAGTTAAGGGAGGACTCAATGCAGCCTTACACCCCTGTGGAGAAAGGCAGACGAAAAAAGAGGAAGACGAGAAACCCCTCCTCCGGAAGGAGGAGGAGTAACGAAGCCTTAAATACAGGGAGCAAGCATGCCTGAGCAACAAGCAGTTCCTGATCTGACAACGGCAGCAGCACCAATAATGAAAGACAACAAAGGAAGAGAATATAGAAGAAACTTAGCTTGAACATGGCCAACAATACCACCGACTTTACCACTACGGCTCACTTTATAGTGAGTACTCTAGAGTTTACTACTATCTTGACCATATGGCTTCTCTACTGCTGTATGGGCTGATGGTCCCCAGATCAGCCCCTGAGATTCCTGGCTTTAATGCAAGGGTGCGCTAAATTGATAACCATTAATTTATGGTTCGGGATGCGTGACCTAGCGATGTCACTGTTTGTCACCTACATGCTGGGTCGCTTACACATAGCTATAGATCGGCTAGGAATCTGCCAAGGCGCAACCGTTGTGTTCTGGATGATCCTAGACTCCCTAACTGTATTCTGCGCACCACTGAAGATCGCGAACATTGCCTGCGAGGCCCTGATGACCCTAGGCCTGCTGGCATATGTAATCGCTTTGACGAGCGCACTACAAAAAAGAGGAAGAAGGCGTTGGCTGATCCGGCTGGCCGCCATTATCCTCTGGGGCCTAGGTTGGGGCACAATTGCTATACTATTCTGGCTAGGCCTGATAGATCAAGTCATAGTGGTAATGTGGCTCATGAGCTATGCTGCCTGCTTCCCCAGATCTGAAACTATATCCAGCCCGGGGGCAACTCCACCACCTGCTCTGCAATCACCATGGCTGGCCGCATTGGCCCGAAGGTGTGCTAGGGGCCCTAACTAAAAAGGACCCAAGAGAAAAGGGCCTTGCTTGCTTGCTTGCATTTACTATATAATTGTTAGCACTAAACCTTTTGTGTTATTATACCATGCAGGACGGAGCAGGATGTATCCACTGTGGCATCACTTACACAGACCCAGCTCCTCTGGGATGTCATCCCAGCCTTATGGTGTACGGAGTGCTATAGGCGCAACTTCACCATCCAGCTTGCAAGGGGCATCGTGTGCCACAAAGATCAGTTAGACCTACCAGAAGTTACCACAGAAGCAGTAATAGAAGTGGAGACATATGCTACAGCGGTATAGAGTTCACTAAGAGCCGAGAAAGGGGCGAGCATGATATATGCCATCCATCCTGACTGCGACTACCACACCCTGTATACCAAGATGTGGGAATATGATGACGGAACCAGGGTGTCCACAGCTCATCTCACCGACGGAAGATTCGTACTGATAAGCCCAAAGATACCCAAGCTAAGAATACCTGCGAACAGGGCCACAACAGCCAGTCAACCCTCGACAAGGGATGCCGGGGTCCAGACGGACTGGATGGTATGGTGCTGGGAGAACCACATGGAGAAGATTATTGAACTGGAACCATGCTTCGACGGCCCCTTCAGCGGCAATCCTGCAACCATACCGCCTTCCAGCAGGACATCCCCTAATGACACATGGAGGTTGGACTCTGAGAACGAGCCACCCGAGGAGCAGCAGGATACCCAGGCACCGTCAGACGGATCCTCATCAACGCACCAGGAGCCCAAGCGAGGCGAAGTCACCTTGCCTGGGGGCTACTCAGGTCTTTACACCCCGTGCCTTGATGAGTTCGTCGTCGTGGATCAATGGAACCGGCCCCTGTCACCTCCAGACCTCGATGTGCTCTCCATAGAAGCGGTGTATGGCGATGAAGAACTCATGCTCACGGATGATTAACCAACGCAGCGAGTGATCTCAAGGAGGGGGTGTCAAGTAGATTGTGATCCCTGCGCACTAACAACACTCTAAAAAGGGCCCATTGAAGGCCATGGGACTGCAAGGTACTTTCCAACTGAATAACACAAGAGACTATAAGAAACAAAATAAACTAGAAGAGTACTTTCCAAATAAATGTGATGTGTTAAGTGTGATAAGTATAGCAATCAGTAGAATGATGTATTAGACGTATTATAAAGGAATTACTAAAGAAATGAAAAATGAATAACTATGGTATGAAAATGTCATGATTTGATAGTATTGATTGGAAATGTGCATGTAATGATAGAAGTGATTGAAGGAATATGTTAGGACATGTTGAAGCTTGTTGCGAAATACTGGACTGAGTGTGACCGCCTCATGACTGTGAGTCAGTGAGAGGGAAAGGTCAGTAGGGGAAATGAGTGGACCAAACAAGGACATCTCTGAAACAAATGAACAATCTATGTGCCAGTAGTCACGTAGACAGGATAGGGGTGGTGGCTGATATGACAAAGAAATCAGCCACGGAGTAGGATATATAAAGAGAAGCCAGAAAGAGATCGGGGTTATTCCTCGGCGGATCTGAAGAGGCATCGGACTCGGAGCAAGAACATCACCGCACCGGACCAAGAGCCAAAGAGTTGGGGATTTGAACAACTAACATCTAGAGAACGCTTCAGAGATTTCTTCAGCAAAGCATCAACAGATCGCGCCACGTAGGATAACCATAACAGCCAAGACAACTGAAGAATCATCGGACTCGGAAGATTTTCTCCTTTTCAACTGCAACAAAGACTGAAGACTTCGAGAGACGGTTGAGGGCTTTGGACAAAGCCTCAAGTCTCCTCCGGAGTCCACAGCCCCGCAGCGGCGGAAGGATTTCACTGCAGGACAACTCCTTCCCCTCCCTTTCTCTCCAAAAAGAAGATAACCAAAAAACACTCAAGCTCAGCTATTCGTATCAGGTTTTGAATTTTAAATTTTTTATTTTATTATTTTTACTCATTTTTAACCAATTTTAGTTGTATGCTTGCCCTTGCTAACTTTATGCAATAAAATATATAATCACTGCATTTAAAGAACGATAGTCGACATTGAAGTTATTTCCTCACTAAGGTAGTAATCAATTAGGTAAAGTGTGTTTAACATCTTTGAGGTTCTTATAGGTTGCTCTAGCCACTGAAATTAACTTATCCTTGGGGCCTATTTTCCTGGCCACTAAATACCAACCTGGCAACCATACCAAGTGCACTGATCAATGAGAAGAGAGCTGTCGTTAACGGGCATGGCTGGGGTGGTATCTGGCTCTAGGGCTATTCAGTCAGGTGCTATCTCAGAGTAAGCAGGGTAGGCGTTCGGAAGAAGACAGTTAGAAGCCAGGCGATTCTCTTCGACACCAGCTTAAACAATCCTCAGTCATACCTACTAGGGTAATACCCATAGGCCTAGAGGATCGGACCCTTTAAGACGGAGAGCTGGTCCAGTACCTCCTGAACAGGGGTGACTCGGGATCTAAAATGTGCACATGGTGGTCCTCAAACGAGCGTCCTCTGTCCTTCAGATGTAAGTAGACTGCAGAGTCTTGACCTGAGGAGTTGGCCCTTCTGTGTTGAGCCATGCGTTTGTGTCGTGGTTGTTTAGTCTCCCCAATATACAGGTCTGTGCATTCCTCACTGCATTGGACCGCATACACTAGATTGCTTTTCTTGTGTTTGGGTGTGCGGTCTTTGGGGTGGACCAGCATCTGTCTTAGTGTGTTCTTGGGTTTAAAAAACACAGGGATGTTGTGTTTGTTGAAAATCCTGAGTTTCTCTGATACTCCAGACATGTATGGAATCACAATGTTGTTGCGTTTGACCTTCTTTTCCTCCTCCCCTGTAGTTTTGTTCTTCTTGGATCTTGTGGCTGTTTTTCACAAAGGTCCATTTAGGGTATCCACAGACTGTAAGTGCCCCCTTCAGGTGTTTCTGTTCCTTCTCTCTGGCTTGGGCGCTTGTTGGTATGTTTTCTGCTCTGTGGTGCAGTGTTCTCATGACCCCTAGCTTGTGCTCCAGTGGGTGGTGTGAATTGAAGAGTTGTGGTGGTCTGTGTGTGTGGGTTTTCTGTAAACACCAATCTGCAGGCTCCTGTCCTCTTCAATCAACAGCGCAGTCCAATAAGGCCAAACTGTTGTTGTGAACATCTTCTCGTGTGAACTTGATGTTACTGTCCACAGTGTTGTGTTCTGTGAAGGCTTGCACTTCCTGGCTTTTAATGACCCAGGTGTTGTCCACATATCTGTACCAGTGGCTCGGTGCTGGCTGTGGTGAGGCATGTTTCCCACCAAAGGGGCTAAGATGGTAGAAATGCGTTTGGCAATGTTGTAGGTGACCGAGTTAATGCTGCTGATAATCGGCCTGAGTGGGGCTCCTTCTTTGTGTATCTTGGGTAGTCCATAAATGCAAGGAATGGCTTCTCCAGGATACAAACAGTAATATTGTTCACGGGTGATGGTGTTGTCTTTCTGTAGCTGTTGTAGACATTCTATGGCCTTTTTCTTGTATCCGCTGGTTGGGTCTCGTCTCAGTGTCTCATATGTATTTGTGTCCATTAGCAGTGTGTTGACCTTGTTCTGGTAGTCCGCTGTGTTAAGGACTACCGTGCATCTTCCTTTGTCAGCAGGTAGGATAGTGATGTTTTGATCCTTGCTCAGAGATGTCACAGCCTTCCTTTCTTGGATGGTGAGGTTGGAAGGGGGGGCCTTCGCATTAGAAAGGGCTGCAGATACCTTTAGTCTGAGCTGTTCCACTTCTGTTTCTGTTAATTTGTTTTTCCTAATGGCCAATTCGGTGGCTGTGATGAGGTCTACTATAGGTAGCTGTTGTGGTGTAATGGCAAAGTTTAATCCTTTGGCCAGAACGTCTATCTCTGGTTGGGTGAGTTCCCTATCTGACAGGTTTTTCACCCATCTGTTGTCTGTTTCATGTGTTGTGAGGTTGTTGTCCTTTCTCCTCCAAGACAATTATGTAGGTTTTGGAATTTCCGGGTCTGTCTTTCTTTGCTCTTGTTGTGCTGAGATAGCTGTGCTTTCTTGATGAAATCCATGACCTTTTCCAGTGCTGTACTGTGCAGATATGTTTCTAGTTTGTGGTGTATGTTGTCCAATTCTTCAGGGCTTCAATGGTGAAATGTATCTGTCTCACTCTCTCATTCAGTAGCTGGTGTTGCGCTTTCTCCAGGATTATTCCGTCTCTGTGTCCTTTCACCGTGAAGTTTGTGTCATCGGCATCTCAGGTTAAATCGTAGATGGTTCCTGTAGTCTGCAATTTTCTTGGCTGTCCTTTCGTACTCCCGTATCAATCTGAGGGTGTTCATCCCAAATTGATTGGCAAAATGTCTGTGAAGATTCTCAGTCATCCAGGTCATAGTTATCTCATCCAAGGGATGAGGGACAAAACGTCTTCCAGTATCTTCAACCAAGTCCAGTTGCCCTTGACTTTAACGTTCGTTGGATAGCCTACTATTACCTGAAGAATATATCAAGGATTAAAGGATTTATGTCTCAGCAGGACCTGGAAAAGCTTATCCACGCATTTATCTTCAGTCGACTCGACTACTGTAATAGTGTCCTTACAGGGCTCCCTAAGAAATCCATCAGACAGCTGCAGGTGATTCAGAACGCTGCTGCTCGAGTCCTCACTAAGACCAAAAAGGTGGATCACATCACTCCAGTTCTGAGGTCTTTACATTGTCTTCCTGTATGTCAAAGAATTGATTTCAAAATTCTGCTGTTAGTTTATAAAGCACTAAATGGTTTAGGGCCAAAATACATTTCTGATCTTCTGCTTCGTTATGAACCATCCAGACCTCTCAGGTCATCTGGGGCAGGTCTGCTTTCTGTCCCCAGAGTCAAAACTAAACAAGGAGAAGCACCGTTCAGTTATTATGCTAAAAATCAAACTCCCAGAAGACTGCTGAAACTGTCAGTTCTTTTAAATTAAGACTGAAGACTTTTCTTTTTACCATTGCTTTTAATTAAATTAAATTAAAGCCGATTGGTAAAGATTGGTACCTTTCACTGCACTGTAACGTACAGTTTTCATTTTCTTTGTTTTTAGCCTCAGTGCCCTGATTGTACACTGCTCTGTAACTTTTACTGTCCTGTTTTACCCTGTTTTTTTATCCTGTTTTTATAATGTGTTTTATTTTTTCAATTTCCCTTTGTTGCTTTTATTTTTAATGTGGAGCACTTTGAATTGCCTTGTTGCTGAAATGTGCTATACAAATAAACTTGCCTTGCCTTGCAGCACATGATGTTGATGGTTAGAAACTCTCTTTTACAACCAGCTCATGAGTTTCTATGTGTTTGTGTTAAGGTCTTGAGCCTCTCTTCCACCTGACTCTGAGGAAGAAGTACGAGCTGCTGGTCGACATGGAGGACTTCAGTGGAAACAAAGCGTTCGCTCGTTACTCCTCGTTCTCCATCGACTCAGAGTCTGACGGATACAGACTGCAGGTATCTGGATTCACTGATGGAGGGGCAGGTGAGGGAGAAGTAGATTGAGTTTCCACAGGAAGGTGATTTTCCCTAAAGTCTCCCTGAAGGACTGGCCTTATACTGGATTATTTGGGTGATCCTTATGCTAATGACTGATGCAGAGCTGCACCAATCAGTGGTCTGCTTCTGTTTCATGAATCACATTCAGGTGTCTGTACCCCAGAGACTCTCTGCAGTCCATTTATCTGGACTCTCTTTAGGTTGTTATGTTGCAGTAACAGAAGTATGTTAGTATCTGTAGGAGTCGTAGCTGAGATAAATACCAGTACCCGTCATCGACACCACCTGTCAGGTTTGAACTGATATTAAACTGGAAATAATTTATATATTAATGTTCATTTTTTAGTTATCTATTTTATTTTTTATTATTCGATTAATATAACAATGGTTTGATTCAAATACAAAAAACTCATTATTAATTTAATATTTTATTAAATCATCCTGATAAAGTGAAACATAAAGCACATTGATGATAAAAGTGGCATTTTAAAAAATGTCTCGGACATGGATTTATTTCATTACTGAGAGTAAGTCAGTAATGAAAGAAATAAGTAAGTCACTAAGTCAGTCCGGACTTTGTCAGGATGATTAAAATGTTGATGACCTCTGGTGTCTGTGGAGGAGTTTGTAAAATATTAGATTGTCTAACATTTCATCCAGGTAAGACAGAGTCAGAGATCGACCTGCTGGTGACTTCAGCTATCTGGACCATAACTGGTCTCATCATTCTGTCTGATAGAAGACTGCAGGTTGTGAAAAGTTCAGCTGATATTTATAGTTAATGCAAATTTACTAACCCTGTGGTTCTTGTGTGTTTCTGTAGGAGACCCTATGAATCTTCACAACGGACAGAAGTTCTCCACCTTTGACAAAGACCAGGACACCTTGCCCGACGACTGTGCCAGATCATTCCTGGGGGCGTTCTGGTATGGTCCGGGGTGTCACACTACAAACCCCAACGGGGTTTATCGTTGGGGGGCTAACAGGATGCTCGCTGGTGTTGGAGTGACCTGGTACACTTGGAAGGGTAATTTCTACTCTCTGAAGACCATCAGCATGAAGATCCGTCCTGTGCAGTAGTTCTCCAGGACCAACGTACAGCAGAATATCAGCAGCTGATCTCTCTCACGTATCTAGAACATAATCTGACATGATGTTTAGATGGAAACAGACACATAGAGTCTGATAACGTGTTGATAACTGCATTAACTGCCAACATAGAGAAATGAGTCTCTGCTGGTTCAGATGTTACCTTCAGTCTGCTGGCTGCAACTAAACACACTCAGCTTTAAAGTCAAACTCACTAGTTTCAACACAACGTTTGGTGGAGGTTTGAAACCCTAATGTGAATCATTATCTGCTGTACGCTGACAATAAATGTGAAGCTGAGCATGAAGCTGATCTGATGTCTTCACTGTGTCTCCTGTGTCTCTGTCTGGATTCTCTCTGGTCAGAAGTTCAGAGGTCTCTTTCCTTCCTGTTCGCAAACACAAATGATCATGAGTCGCTGCCCTCTGGTGGTCACAGTGACAAACTCCAGCTCCACCTTCTGCAGAGACAAAAATCTTTTTTTTGCAACGGTAGATTTTTAACTTTAGAATTTGTGACGGAAATGTTATATTTTACTGTGTTTACTGTTTTACCTTTAAATGCCTTACTATAATTGTTACATGAAATTACAGTCCAACCACATTGACAACGGAACAACTCTCTGTGATTATGGTCAGCTTGGAGCTAAACCTATCAAACAACAGCTTTCATTTGCATCGCTAAAGTTACACTAACTTAATTACCTGTCCAGCAGATAACGGGCAACTTGCTTTCTGCCGTCATCTGTCAGTCTCTGTCCCGACTTCATCAGGCTGTCGGCTCGTGCACACTACGTGAACACTAGAAAGACATCATGAGAACATTTCCACCTGATACCAGGAGATAGGATGAATATCATCTATACTTAGATCATAAAAGACACAAGCTCACAGCGACACTGGGATATTTAAGAGTAGGCTTAAGACTTTCCTCTTTGATAAAGCTTATAGTTAGGGCTGGCTCAGGTGAGTCCTGAACCATCCCTTAGTTATGCTGCTATAGGCCTAGACTGCCGGGGGATTTCCCATGATGCACTGAGCTCCTCTCTCCTCTACTTTCTCTCCCTCTGTATGCAACCTCATCCCATTATTGCATGTTACTAACACAACTTCTCCCCTTTCCGGTAGTCTTGTGCTTTCTCGTCTCTCTCCTCTCTCCTATCACTTCCTGCAGGTGTTTCTGGCTCTGGAGCTGTGGAGTCTGGATCTGTGGTTGCGGGTCACCTGCTGCCCCCGTGTTCCTGCTCGACACCCTCTGCTGCAACGACTATTGTTACTAGTCCTATTGTTATTATTGTTATTATAATCATTAACATTACGATGGTTACCATTAACACTACTATAAATATCTGTACCATTTCTCATTTAGTCTATAGCAACATCACCTTTACTGTCTGTACCTCTGTGTGTATATTGTGTAGGCTGCCTCCCTCTCCCTCTCTCTTCCTTCCTCTCTCTCTCTCTCTCTCTCTCAGCCACCCACCCTGAGTCATGGTTCTGCTCGAGGTTTCTGCCTCTTAAAGGAAGTTTTTCCTTGCCTCTGTCTCCTAGTGCTGCTCTTGGTGGGAATTGTTGTTCTGTAAATATCATCATAGAGTACGGTCTAGACCTTCTCTTTATGAAAAGCGCTGTGAGATAACTGTTGTTGTGATTTGGCGCTATATAAATAAAATTGAACTGAATTGAATTGAGTTGGGCTTCAAGTTCACCAGCAAGGCCGACTGTCTCTAAAATATTTTACTTTTTTAATAATTTAGTTTTGGTTCATTGTTAAAATCAAATTTAAACAGATTGACTGTCGTTTTGTTGCATTTATTTTGCTTCTACAGTGACCTGCTGATAAGCGGTGGGGAATAGATAGATGGATAATTCATCAATGAAGCTGTATTTTTCTTTTTCAAAGCTGGTTATAAATTGAACTGGAGCTTTTATCAGAGCAAAAAGAAGGTTAAAGAGTCTGTTCACCCAGCAAGTGTTTCCTCACTTATCCTGCACATGTCAGAAAGTTACAACATGTATAACCTGAGCTAAGCTCACCATTCGTACTTCCTTTGGAATGACCACACCCAGTTGTGTGTGTGTGTGTGTGTGTGTGTGTGTGTGTGTGTGTGTGTGTGTGTGTGTGTGTGTGTGTGTGTGTGTGTGTGTGTGTGTGTGTGTGTGTGTGTGTGTGTGTGTTTTAGATGGTTTATGAAAACCCTCAGCAGACGGCTGCAGGCATTCACACTCGCCTGTACAACGAGCTTTCATCATTGACGACGGGAGGCGGAGAGTCGTGTTCGTCACTGCAGATGTAGGAATGATTTCACAAAGGCTACGACTGGAGGTGAACACACACACATTCAGTATATAGCACACATAAATAGCTGTTGCTCAGTACACCAGTAGTTTCTTTCTTTTTCAGGACGTTCTAAATTGTTGTGCTTGCTCTGCCCAATGTTTGTCCAATGGCTCTGCTTGATTTTCCCTCTTTTCTCCCACAGACAGCTCTCTGGTCTTCATGTTGTTCATCCTCTTCAACAGGAAATGCAGTCTTTACAGGTTTGAACCAAGGATGAAAAGTTAGACTAGTCATGCAGAGCTATTTAATGTTTGGATAATCAACCTAAAAGGCAACAGCTGGGCAACAACAAACATCTGTCAGTCACATGTTCCAATAGTTTTACTCACTTGAAAAATGGGTGGGTTCAAACAAAGGGTGGTTTGAGTTGTTTAACACATCTAGACGTGAATACCAGGAAATAAAAGCTGAAATTCTGAACTCTTGTCTCATCTTTTGATCTTAAACCCAAATGTCTTCAGTGAACAACCAAAATAAAGGAATTTTCCTTACTGGTACTGGAGGGGACTGTATGTGAATATACCTGCACAAAAAACCCAGCATGTAAAGGACTTTGAATTACCTTGTTGTTGAAATGTGCTATACAAATAAACTTGCCTTTGCCGTTCTATCCCGCAGTTATGCCGTTTAAGTACATGTAAAACGTGTTAAAACAGAGGAGCTAGCCTATTAAAGTCCAGGAGTTAATAACTGAATTAAAATAAATTAATTTATCATTGAGTTGAGAAGGTGCCAAAATCACATTTAAAGAAGTTACTTCCTCAAACAACAGACACAAAAAGGATGGAAGACTAAATCATGTGTGTTGACTCAGCAGGGATGATATTAGGCCTGAGTTGATCTACAGGAGAAACTATTAAAAATAAAGAACACCTGAGAGCCTTACTGCTTTATTCTGATATATTTTATATTTTGAATTGTCACCTTCCACCTGAATTTTGTGTTTCCCCTTAAAAACATTTCCATTTCCATAAATTGGTGAAAATCTTTACCAAAATGCAGGAAATTATGTCTTTAATGCTCAAAATCTCCTGGAGAAGGACCCCCAACCCCCCCAATTTAAGTGCACCATCCAAGAAAATGGTCTCTTTGTTTCTGAGTGGAACATTCACTTATTGATTAAATATAATTACTATTGACATGGCTTTTTTGGTCCCTGGGAAAGACATAAAAGTGTTGTTAATTAACTTATGTGCGTTTTTTCATGGTTTTAACAACAATAGTAACAACAACAATAATGATAATCAGCGATATTCAGGGAAAATGTCAACATCTTTTTGATGGGGAGCTTTAAGGGCCCTGGATAATGGATAGGGGGCTGGTCCAAAAAAGGTTGAGAACCACTGTTGTAACAAAGCTTCACCCTTTTGGTGAGAACTTTTCCCCTCTGTAAATAAGTGCGATATGCAGAAATAATTAATAAATCAATCAAATCTCATTCGCCTTTGGATGAATATACAACACAGTTACAAAAATCTGTGGGAATTCCCGTGGTAAATAGGGTGGTTACGTAGACACAGAGAGCTGTTCAATGTCCTTGGTGCATACTGACGCTCTCACAATAAAATTTTTGCACCAGCGTTCATTGATGTACAAACACACTCCCCCACCTCGCGACTCGCCGGTGATTGCAGTCTCTCGGTCCGTGTGCAGCGGCGCACCAAACCCGTCTATTGCCATCTCGCTGTCCAGGTCCTTCTCCCCGAGCCATGTTTCCATCAGCGCCAGGATGCAAGCTGCCTTAAATTCGTGCTGATAACGGACATGGGCCTGGAGATCGTCGTTGTTGCGGAGTGACCGGGCATTGGCCAGGATGACAGAAGGCAGGGCGATGCGAGCCAGGGGTTACCGTCTCGCTCGAATCCTCCTCTCCGGCCCCGCTTCCTCACTTTGCGGAGAGGTGCTCCAGTGTGTCCTCTCTTCCCCAAGCCGTGATCAAGCTCCTCCAAGTTGGGGAAGACCAAGTCAGAAGGTGGCTTGGTGTTCGTAGGGTTGTTGAATCCAAGCAGAAAGTCTCTGGTGTACTGGATCTTACTTGTTGGAGGGTCGTCCCGGCCTTGGACCAGGTAGGACGCCGACAGCAACACCACGAGTGCCAGCCACTCCATGCCAGTAGTAAGTAACATGATTTCTGTGGCTTGTGGAGATCAGTCCACCAAATGTAACACAAAGGCTCTAACATCACTAGAAACTGTAGAACCAAAACAGAAAAACTAAAACAAATTCCACACTACTGCTACTGCTGCCGGTCGCTGCGTGTGCATGCGCCCTACCTACTTCTACTTGATTACAGTTTGTAATTAAATTAACTAAAAGTAACTAAATAACATGTAACTAGTTACTTCCCAACACTAGTAACTGGAACATAATATTCATAAAAGGCCTAAACTAGTGGTAAACTATACAGTACATGAAAATGTATTGAATATGCTGAGATTATGTAAGTAATATGGTAACATTATACTAACAGCTGACTTGAAGAACATCAGGTCCGGTGCAGCTGACCTGCCGCCCGGTTGTGCATTCACGTCAAGAATGCTGCATTCAGTAACTGAGTACCGCAGTGTTACTTGGATTAGTAACTGTAAATGGAGTTTTTCCCGATCACTTTTAGAAAGCATTTGTTAAAAATTTTCTGAAAAACAGCACCAAGAAATGTTAACTAATAAATGAAAATGCTTTGAGAATGGTTGATTTGCACAATAAGAAAACACACAATGCAATATAGTTTTCCCTCACATAAAAAGACCCCCGCACATATATTTCAGCATCAAATGTTTAATCTAGATAGTGCTAAAAATCTTCTTGTCTTGTTCACATGCATCGTCACGTCTCATGACCCAAATGTATCATCACACCCCTGATCTAAGCCCTTATGTCCCCACCACTTTTCAATACGAAGTGGCGCCCTTGATTGACCCGCTCAGCTCTGCACCAGCTCCTCTCTACTTATACTCTCCACTACCATTACCACTTTTGCAAAGCATTGTATGCATGCGACATTCTCTTTAGGGGCTGAGCACCCCTAAAGGTCTGATCCTAGAATCGCCCCTGATCTGAAGTTTAATAAATCACAGAAAAAAGGCTGTTTGAAAGCAATAAAACAGGTGGAAACCTTTGAACCTTACATGTGTCTGACACGCCACCTGCTTGTGGAGACTCTTTTGCATTGAGGGAGTTTTGCAGGGACAATGTTAATGACTCACAGAGCTCGGAAAGGTTTGGATCAGCATGAAACTCTCAGTTGAACCATCAGAACAAAAGATGACCAGCTGTGTTAGAAAATTTCTAGTTCTTTGAAAAAAGGTTACCCTAGTCAAAACTACTGCTGTTTTCTCTGTAAAAATGTTTTTACATAGTCTTTGAAAAGATTATCATCAAAATGCCTCATTTCATCAATTTTGGTTAGCACATAACCTTTTTCAACAGCCTTCCGCAGCTCAAAACTGACCCAAGTTCCTAAGAGAGCCCTCTCAGGATCAGAGTGGATGCAATCAGTGGACTGGTTTAGAGTCTCTGTACATGTCCTGCATAAGGGGAACATCAGTTTACCGTTACAGCGAACAGGGAGCACAGGATGGTATAGACCTCTAGGGGGCAGAACGGTACATTTTATCAGTCCAAAATACTTTTCAATCGGTTCAAAGTCTCGAAAAATGACTTTAGGATGACCTACTGGATAGCGTTTACGGGCTTGCATAGTTGGATAAAGCAACGTGAAGTCATAGTAGTGTATTTTGTCATTCTCAGCAGCTTTGTAATGCAGTCTGTACGCATTTGTACGACCCCAAACAGGACGTCTCGGGGGTTGAGCCTTGTCGGTGCTTCATAAGCTCTCCCATCTGTTTTCTTTGCCTCCTCCCTTCACACTCCCACATCACCCTGACCTGAAGCTTGTGGGACTGTCTAAGGGCCTGTATTTTAGCAGTAAACTGCCTGGAGAACACCGAACACAATGTTATTCACAGTGTTTGTGTGTCCAGGATTGTAGCACTTGGGGCACCTGTGCCAGAAACAACCAGAAAATTCAGAAGCGGTGCGGGTACCGCTCTGTTCACTAAACCCATCAACATGATAGGGACCTAATTGTTTCTCACCGTGACTGAGAGCGTGACGTATCTCAACGCTGTTTTTCACTGCCTCATATTCAAGCCAGTGTATGGAAACACTGGAGTACGTCTTGTACTGGTTTACATACGCGCCCTCGCACGTTAACGCCAAGGTGTTGGGAGGCAGGAATTGCGTTTTGAATACAGACATGTAGCATGATGCGAGTGTAGTGTAATCAAAAGGATCAATACCGTACAACCGATGAATGCCTCGCGGTTTGCTAAGCGCGCCTTGCGTTGGTCCCATATGATCTCAGCTCGGCATGAAAATCAAACGTTTTGTGGCGAACTGTGTCGATGAGTTTTGCTCTTTCACTGTCAGACATGTTGTCATAACCGTATTTTTTGGCTGCCTGTATTTTTTCACAAAGAGGTCAACACAGTCCACTCCTGAGGCACACCAACGCTCGCTCTCAAAATCAATAGCACATACAAACATGGCCTCGTGTTTACCGTCGGACGCGTTTCAAAGTCATAAAACACATATTTAGTCTGGGGGTGCAGAGAGTTTTTCGGGCTGTATAGAACATTGATGTTGAACATCTGATGCTAAATCATCCCCACAATGATCGCTCCTCCCTCTCTGACATTTATGTCCTACACCGCCTGTTTTTACAGGAAAACGATGACCACAGTCTTTGCAGTATTTGTAACGAATCTCTCAAGGTTTCATGTCTGTTAAAACAATCTGATGATCTGTATATGCGACCACAGTCTGAACAAAGGCCAGAAGTACTCTGCACACGACAGCCATCAGACAGCCATGTTCATGCGTCTGATACAAATCCAACTTTTTTGTGCCTCGATTGTGATGAAACACGATAATCTTAACATCCAAAAAGCGTTCAAATTTAGATACGTCAGACAGGGCGACTTTATGGTCTGCATTAAAGCCGACATCTGTCTGGAGTTGTTGTGCATGCTGACCGAGTTGAGAGCAGGAGATGCAGTAAGAAAAACAAAGATTATTGTCAGTGTTTGTAGGGACATATAGACACGCTGATTTCTTTTGAATAATGTCGTCGTATGGGATATTCCCTAATTTCAGCCGCAACCCTCCTCCCCCACGCTTGTTTAAGGCCACCGTAACAACAATGTCCAATTCATCGTCGGATCTCATTCTGGAATTGCTTTGCATAATCTGCTCAACTTCATTAAGAAATGTCGATGTGTTATAGCCGTCAGCAGCATTTAGAACACGACTTGCATCACTGGCCATGGAGGGTCCTCTCAGGATCACATTTAGTTGACCGTCAGGAGCAGCTACTCTTGATGAAAAATCAACAACTTCTGTTAACTGATGTTTTAGAGCATGCAGCGACGCGCGCAGATTTTCAGGAGTGACACCGTAAAATTTTTTTCTCTCTGTAATATTAAACCCCTCCAAACCCCCGGCCTTATGTATGAGAGCAGACAGCTCTCGGCTATAGAGATGGCTTTGCTCATTTGTTTTGGAGCCAAATTGATTATTTTGTCTCTCAGACACAGAACTTCCCCCTGGTTATGAAGGGTGAGACGTTCCTGTCTGTGTGAACGGCGTTTGTCTGCGAGGTGAGAGATACATCAGTGAACGCAGGGCGGCCGGCATATGTGAGGGGAGAGGGAGCCGAGTCCTCTGGTTCAATATAATCTGAGACGTTACCCTTCAAAATGCCCAAGTTATGATGAAGACTTTCAGCGGCGGTCATATCCAAATCAAAGTCATCATTGTCAAAATAATGTTCTAAACCGGACAGAGACTGATCATATGCTACCGATGCATCCCAGAGCTGTTGTTCAGATTCTAAACCTGATTGGATGACATTACAATTAAACTCATTCATTACATCTGAGATACTAGAGAAATCCAATTCTTCATAATCACTCTCGTCGCTTGTTACAGGGGAGACTCGTTTTTGGTGAAATGATTTGCACAGGCGTTTGACTCCTAATTAAAAATGCAGCCAAAACAGAATGTAAAAATCAGACACAGTATAAACTCTTAGGCTTTTGAATTTTGTGACATATGGTCTATTTTAGCTTTTAATTCTAAATGTTCATTCCGAAGTCGCAGACTCTCCTTTCTAATTTGTTGATGGGTTTTTAGCATTAAAAAAGCTAGCTGGGTAGAATTCTTAACAGCTAGAGATTGTGTCACTCTGCTAGTATACAAAATGGCTTTAAAGAGTCTAACCAATCGCTGATACTCTCGGGCTTGCAATGTCATCCATAGTGTAGAGTGTTTGTTATCTACAGAGATAGAAGGCTTACTGTGTGTTGTATGGTCCTCAGGAAAACCACTAGCATGCCAGGAAGATAGCTCATCTTCGGTCAATCAACAAATCATGTGGCGAAACAAAAGGTCCCAAAGATTGAGAAACACTGGCAGATTCCGTCTCAACCAACTGTTCGTCCTCACTCCAATGTACAATCTGGGCACTCATATTCTTAACCTCTAAAACAACCTATAATTATGTATAGGTACATGTGTTAAAATAAACAGGGATACATGTACCTTCAGCCTCAGGGTAAGACCTGTTTTCCCTCAGAGATTCAGTTCTGCAACCCTGTGCTG
Source organism: Micropterus salmoides (assembly GCF_014851395.1). Lineage (NCBI taxonomy): Eukaryota > Metazoa > Chordata > Actinopteri > Centrarchiformes > Centrarchidae > Micropterus > Micropterus salmoides. The sequence continues at coordinate 28,079,276 of NW_024041262.1, forward strand.
TCACTTCAGTAGTGATCAGTAGTGGAGCATATGAGACGCAGTTAATGGCTGTAAAGCACACAAAGGCCAATGTATTATATTTTTGTGTTAGATGTAAAGAGAATATTTACTATGGCAAAGTCAGGTAGAACGAGTCACATTTTGGGTTAACTGCTTTTTTAAACAACCTAAATCAGTTAATGTATTAAAATGTACCGTATATATATATATATATATATATATATATATATATATATAATATATATATATATATCAAGATTATGTCAGATCCCTCGGAGCCATGTAATTAAAAACAAAAAAGAACTACTGGACTACATCTGTGACATCACACTGCACATAACATTTTGCTTCAATAGATATTCTAGAATATCACAACAACAAGGGTGTCACGGTTTGGTGTGGGTGAGGCAGGGTTGAGCTGGTTGGAGGACCCAAACGCAGGACAAGGTAGGAAGAGGTACAGTACAAAGGGGTTTTAATGAACAAACCAAAAGCGAGCACACTTACAGGTGAGTGGCTGAATACAGAGTCCAAAAACTAAGGTAGTCCAAACAGAGATCCAAAGGGAGCAGCGTAACACGACCGGGAGACACGACAAACAACAGGAGACACCACAGCAACTCCAGGAGACAGCATACATGACCCGACCAAGACAAGACAGAAACACCAGGCATCTATATACACAAACACACAGGGACTAACGAGCAGGGCGGGAGCAACACAGGTGAAGGACATGAGATTAACGAGGCAGACAGAGAGACAGTGAGCAGAGGGAAATAGAGAGACTGACATGCAGGCAGAGTGACAACCGGGGGAACAGACGGAACACAGGTTACTGAACACAAAACAGACCAGAGTGAACACTTAACATGAACTAAGGTACAGGACTGGGAACAAGGACAAAGAACTAAAACGCAGGAACAAGAGTTAAGGCAGTGATTAAGAAACAATATAACAAGTAGACTACCAAACCAAAGCATATCAAAACAACACAGGACTAGAAGCTAGAACACCAGACAAGACATAAACACTAAGGACAAGGAAACAAGAAGACAGGTAAACAGAAGGACACCAGAAACAAATGGCAAAAACTACAACTCATGACAGTACCCCCCTCTCAAGGAACGGATCCCAGACGTTCCTTCAAAGCAAGAACCAAACAATCCCAAAACAAAGTGTCCATGCAGCCCCCGGGTGGGCAGAGGGAGGACCGGAGGAGGGCAAGAGCCAAACCAGGGTGGGCGGAGGAGGACAGGAGGAGGGCCAGAAAAAACAAAAAACTGCAGACAGCAGCAGACAGAAGGGGACCAGAGTACAGGGGGGAGGTCAAACAGGCAGGGCAAGGCAGTTCAGGAGGCTGACCGAGGCGTCCAGAGGGGAAAAAAGTTCAGTGGGTCGTCCTGGAGGATAACCCAACAGACCAGTGGGCAACAGAGTTCAGGGGTCGTCCCGGAGGGTGACCCATGAGGCCGGGCAAATCAGGGAGAACAAGTTCGGAGGCCGTCCCGGAGGACACCAACGGCCGGGCAGAACAGGGAGGCAACAACGTTCAGGAGGTCGCCTGGGGACGACCCAACTGGGCGGGAGGACCAGAGGGTCCACAGAGTTCAGGTGGCCATCCCGGAGTACGGCCCTGGAGGCCGGACTGTTCAGGGGGACGGCAGGAAGGCCAACAAAGAGGCTGGAAACCCACTGGAGGCCAAGCGGGGGACCGACAAAGGTGGCGAATCCTCCCTGAAGGCCGGTGGCGTAGGCGAGACCTCTCTGGAGGCCGGGCAGGGGGCCATAGACAGGAACTAATCCTCCCTGGAGGTTGGCAGCGAAGAAGAGATCGCTCCAGACTGAGCAGGAGGCCGGCGATGAAGGCGAGATCTCTCCAAAGGTCTCAGCAGGGGTTGCAGATGATGGAAGGGACCCACCAGAGGCCGAAGAAGGCGAGGCTTCTCCAAAGGTCGGGCCGGGGACCGGCGTAGGGAGCCTGGGATCTCCGGTGGCAGAGCACAGCTGAGGACCACGGACTGAGCTGCTGGCTGAGGGCCACGGGCGAGACACGAGGTGCTGGAGTCGGTCTGACCACCGACTGGACAGCTGGGCTGGGGACCATGGACTGGACACGAGGAGCGTCGGTCTGCCCACTGACTGAGCACTAGGAACAGGAATCGGCTGGACCACCAACGGAGATGGTGTTGGTGGGACCACCGACGAGACAGCTGGCTGAGGACCATG
>NW_024041262.1:28082001-28105025 GCF_014851395.1 Micropterus salmoides
GTGTGTGTGGTGTGTGTGTGTGTGTGTGTGTGTGTGTGTGTTTTTAGATGGTTTATGAAAACCCTCAGTAGACGGCTACAGGCATTCACACTCGCCTGTACAGCCGAGCTTTCATCATTGACGACGGGAGGCGGAGAGTCGTGTTCGTCACTGCAGATGTAGGAATGATTTCACAAAGGCTACGACTGGAGGTGAACACACACACATTCAGTATATAGCACATAAATAGCTGTTGCTCAGTACACCAGTAGTTTCTTTCTTTTTCAGGACGTTCAAATTGTTGTGCTTGCTCTGCCCAATGTTTGTCCAATGGCTCTGCTTGATTTTCCCTCTTTTCTCCCACAGACAGCTCTCTGGTCTTCATGTTGTTCATCCTCTTCAACAGGAAATGCAGTCTTTACAGGTTTGAACCAAGGATGAAAAGTTAGACTAGTCATGCAGAGCTATTTAATGTTTGGATAATCAACCTAAAAGGCAACAGCTGGGCAACAACAAACATCTGTCAGTCACATGTTCCAATAGTTTTACTCACTTGAAAAATGGGTGGGTTCAAACAAAGGGTGGTTTGAGTTGTTTAACACATCTAGACGTGAATACCAGGAAATAAAAGCTGAAATTCTGAACTCTTGTCTCATCTTTTGATCTTAAACCCAAATGTCTTCAGTGAACAACCAAAATAAAGGAATTTTCCTTACTGGTACTGGAGGGGACTGTATGTGAATATACCTGCACAAAAAACCCAGCATGTAAAGGACTTTGAATTACCTTGTTGTTGAAATGTGCTATACAAATAAACTTGCCTTTGCCGTTCTATCCCGCAGTTATGCCGTTTAAGTACATGTAAAACGTGTTAAAACAGAGGAGCTAGCCTATTAAAGTCCAGGAGTTAATAACTGAATTAAAATAAATTAATTTATCATTGAGTTGAGAAGGTGCCAAAATCACATTTAAAGAAGTTACTTCCTCAAACAACAGACACAAAAGGATGGAAGACTAAATCATGTGTGTTGACTCAGCAGGGATGATATTAGGCCTGAGTTGATCTACAGGAGAAACTATTAAACAATAAAGAACACCTGAGAGCCTTACTGCTTTATATTCTGATATATTTTTATATTTTGAATTGTCACCTTCCACCTGAATTTTGTGTTTCCCCTTAAAAACATTTCCATTTCCATAAATTGGTGAAAATCTTTACCAAAATGCAGGAAATTATGTCTTTAATGCTCAAAATCTCCTGGAGAAGGACCCCCAACCCCCCCAATTTAAGTGCACCATCCAAGAAAATGGTCTCTTTGTTTCTGAGTGGAACATTCACTTATTGATTAAATATAATTACTATTGACATGGCTTTTTGGTCCCTGGGAAAGACATAAAAGTGTTGTTAATTAACTTATGTGCGTTTTCATGGTTTTAACAACAATAGTAACAACAATAATGATAATCAGCGATATTCAGGGAAAATGTCAACATCTTTTTGATGGGGAGCTTTAAGGGCCCTGGATAATGGATAGGGGGCTGGTCCAAAAAAGGTTGAGAACCACTTTGTAACAAAGCTTCACCCTTTTGGTGAGAACTTTTCCCCTCTGTAAATAAGTGCGATATGCAGAAATAATTAATAAATCAATCAAATCTCATTCGCCTTTGGATGAATATACAACACAGTTACAAAAATCTGTGGGAATTCCCGTGGTAAATAGGGTGGTTACGTAGACACAGAGAGCTGTTCAATGTCCTTGGTGCATACTGACGCTCTCACAATAAAATTTTTGCACCAGCGTTCATTGATGTACAAACACACTCCCCCACCTCGCGACTCGCCGGTGATTGCAGTCTCTCGGTCCGTGTGCAGCGGCGCACCAAACCCGTCTATTGCCATCTCGCTGTCCAGGTCCTTCTCCCCGAGCCATGTTTCCATCAGCGCCAGGATGCAAGCTGCCTTAAATTCGTGCTGATAACGGACATGGGCCTGGAGATCGTCGTTGTTGCGGAGTGACCGGGCATTGGCCAGGATGACAGAAGGCAGGGCGATGCGAGCCAGGGGTTACCGTCTCGCTCGAATCCTCCTCTCCGGCCCCGCTTCCTCACTTTGCGGAGAGGTGCTCCAGTGTGTCCCTCTTCCCCAAGCGTGATCAAGCTCCTCCAAGTTGGGGAAGACCAAGTCAGAAGGTGGCTTGGTGTTCGTAGGGTTGTTGAATCCAAGCAGAAAGTCTCTGGTGTACTGGATCTTACTTGTTGGAGGGTGTCCCGGCCTTGGACCAGGTAGGACGCCGACAGCAACACCACGAGTGCCAGCCACTCCATGCCAGTAGTAAGTAACATGATTTCTGTGGCTTGTGGAGATCAGTCCACCAAATGTAACACAAAGGCTCTAACATCACTAGAAACTGTAGAACCAAAACAGAAAAACTAAAACAAATTCCACACTACTGCTACTGCTGCCGGTCGCTGCGTGTGCATGCGCCCTACCTACTTCTACTTGATTACAGTTTGTAATTAAATTAACTAAAAGTAACTAAATAACATGTAACTAGTTACTTCCCAACACTAGTAACTGGAACATAATATTCATAAAAGGCCTAAACTAGTGGTAAACTATACAGTACATGAAAATGTATTGAATATGCTGAGATTATGTAAGTAATATGGTAACATTATACTAACAGCTGACTTGAAGAACATCAGGTCCGGTGCAGCTGACCTGCCGCCCGGTTGTGCATTCACGTCAAGAATGCTGCATTCAGTAACTGAGTACCGCAGTGTTACTTGGATTAGTAACTGTAAATGGAGTTTTTCCCGATCACTTTTAGAAAGCATTTGTTAAAAATTTTCTGAAAAACAGCACCAAGAAATGTTAACTAATAAATGAAAATGCTTTGAGAATGGTTGATTTGCACAATAAGAAAACACACAATGCAATATAGTTTTCCCTCACATAAAAAGACCCCCCGCACATATATTTCAGCATCAAATGTTTAATCTAGATAGTGCTAAAAATCTTCTTGTCTTGTTCACATGCATCGTCACGTCTCATGACCCAAATGTATCATCACACCCCTGATCTAAGCCCTTATGTCCCCACCACTTTTCAATACGAAGTGGCGCCCTTGATTGACCCGCTCAGCTCTGCACCAGCTCCTCTCTACTTATACTCTCCACTACCATTACCCTTTTGCAAAGCATTGTATGCATGCGACATTCTCTTTAGGGGCTGAGCACCCCTAAAGGTCTGATCCTAGAATCGCCCCTGATCTGAAGTTTAATAAATCACAGAAAAAAGGCTGTTTGAAAGCAATAAAACAGGTGGAAACCTTTGAACCTTACATGTGTCTGACACGCCACCTGCTTGTGGAGACTCTTTTGCATTGAGGGAGTTTTGCAGGGACAATGTTAATGACTCACAGAGCTCGGAAAGGTTTGGATCAGCATGAAACTCTCAGTTGAACCATCAGAACAAAAGATGACCAGCTGTGTTAGAAAATTTCTAGTTCTTTGAAAAAAGGTTACCCTAGTCAAAACTACTGCTGTTTTCTCTGTAAAAATGTTTTTACATAGTCTTTGAAAAGATTATCATCAAAATGCCTCATTTCATCAATTTTGGTTAGCACATAACCTTTTTCAACAGCCTTCCGCAGCTCAAAACTGACCCAAGTCCTAAGAGAGCCCTCTCAGGATCAGAGTGGATGCAATCAGTGGACTGGTTTAGAGTCTCTGTACATGTCCTGCATAAGGGGAACATCAGTTTACCGTTACAGCGAACAGGGAGCACAGGATGGTATAGACCTCTAGGGGGCAGAACGGTACATTTTATCAGTCCAAAATACTTTTCAATCGGTTCAAAGTCTCGAAAAATGACTTTAGGATGACCTACTGGATAGCGTTTACGGGCTTGCACAGTTGGATAAAGCACGTGAAGTCATAGTAGTGTATTTTGTCATTCTCAGCAGCTTTGTAATGCAGTCTGTACGCATTTGTACGACCCCAAACAGGACGTCTCGGGGGTTGAGCCTTGTCGGTGCTTCATAAGCTCTCCCATCTGTTTTCTTTGCCTCCTCCCTTCACACTCCCACATCACCCTGACCTGAAGCTTGTGGGACTGTCTAAGGGCCTGTATTTTAGCAGTAAACTGCCTGGAGAACACCGAACACAATGTTATTCACAGTGTTTGTGTGTCCAGGATTGTAGCACTTGGGGCACCTGTGCCAGAAACAACCAGAAAATTCAGAAGCGGTGCGGGTACCGCGCTGTTCACTAAACCCATCAACATGATAGGGACCTAATTGTTTCTCACCGTGACTGAGAGCGTGACGTATCTCAACGCTGTTTTTCACTGCCTCATATTCAAGCCACTGTATGGAAACACTGGAGTACGTCTTGTACTGGTTTACATACGCGCCCTCGCACGTTAACGCCAAGGTGTTGGGAGGCAGGAATTGCGTTTTGAATACAGACATGTAGCATGATGCGAGTGTAGTGTAATCAAAAGGATCAATACCGTACAACCGATGAATGCCTCGCGGTTTGCTAAGCGCGCCTTGCGTTGGTCCCATATGATCTCAGCTCGGCATGAAAATCAAACGTTTTGTGGCGAACTGTGTCGATGAGTTTTGCTCTTTCACTGTCAGACATGTTGTCATAACCGTATTTTTTGGCTGCCTGTATTTTTTCACAAAGAGGTCAACACAGTCCACTCCTGAGGCACACCAACGCTCGCTCTCAAAATCAATAGCACATACAAACATGGCCTCGTGTTTACCGTCGGACGCGTTTCAAAGTCATAAAACACATATTTAGTCTGGGGGTGCAGAGAGTTTTTCGGGCTGTATAGAACATTGATGTTGAACATCTGATGCTAAATCATCCCCACAATGATCGCTCCTCCCTCTCTGACATTTATGTCCTACACCGCCTGTTTTTACAGGAAAACGATGACCACAGTCTTTGCAGTATTTGTAACGAATCTCTCAAGGTTTCATGTCTGTTAAAACAATCTGATGATCTGTATATGCGACCACAGTCTGAACAAAGGCCAGAAGTACTCTGCACACGACAGCCATCAGACAGCCATGTTCATGCGTCTGATACAAATCCAACTTTTTTGTGCCTCGATTGTGATGAAACACGATAATCTTAACATCCAAAAAGCGTTCAAATTTAGATACGTCAGACAGGGCGACTTTATGGTCTGCATTAAAGCCGACATCTGTCTGGAGTTGTTGTGCATGCTGACCGAGTTGAGAGCAGGAGATGCAGTAAGAAAAACAAAGATTATTGTCAGTGTTTGTAGGGACATATAGACACGCTGATTTCTTTTGAATAATGTCGTCGTATGGGATATTCCCTAATTTCAGCCGCAACCCTCCTCCCCCACGCTTGTTTAAGGCCACCGTAACAACAATGTCCAATTCATCGTCGGATCTCATTCTGGAATTGCTTTGCATAATCTGCTCAACTTCATTAAGAAATGTCGATGTGTTATAGCGTCAGCAGCATTTAGAACACGACTTGCATCACTGGCCATGGAGGGTCCTCTCAGGATCACATTTAGTTGACCGTCAGGAGCAGCTACTCTTGATGAAAAATCAACAACTTCTGTTAACTGATGTTTTAGAGCATGCAGCGACGCGCGCAGATTTTCAGGAGTGACACCGTAAATTTTTTTCTCTCTGTAATATTAAACCCCTCCAAACCCCCGGCCTTATGTATGAGAGCAGACAGCTCTCGGCTATAGAGATGGCTTTGCTCATTTGTTTTGGAGCCAAATTGATTATTTTGTCTCTCAGACACAGAACTTCCCCCTGGTTATGAAGGGTGAGACGTTCCTGTCTGTGTGAACGGCGTTTGTCTGCGAGGTGAGAGATACATCAGTGAACGCAGGGCGGCCGGCATATGTGAGGGGAGAGGGAGCCGAGTCCTCTGGTTCAATATAATCTGAGACGTTACCCTTCAAAATGCCCAAGTTATGATGAAGACTTTCAGCGGCGGTCATATCCAAATCAAAGTCATCATTGTCAAAATAATGTTCTAAACCGGACAGAGACTGATCATATGCTACCGATGCATCCCAGAGCTGTTGTTCAGATTCTAAACCTGATTGGATGACATTACGATTAAACTCATTCATTACATCTGAGATACTAGAGAAATCCAATTCTTCATAATCACTCTCGTCGCTTGTTACAGGGGAGACTCGTTTTTGGTGAAATGATTTGCACAGGCGTTTGACTCATGATTAAAAATGCAGCCAAAACAGAATGTAAAAATCAGACACAGTATAAACTCTTAGGCTTTTGAATTTTGTGACATATGGTCTATTTTAGCTTTTAATTCTAAATGTTCATTCCGAAGTCGCAGACTCTCCTTTCTAATTTGTTGATGGGTTTTTAGCATTAAAAAAGCTAGCTGGGTAGAATTCTTAACAGCTAGAGATTGTGTCACTCTGCTAGTATACAAAATGGCTTTAAAGAGTCTAACCAATCGCTGATACTCTCGGGCTTGCAATGTCATCCATAGTGTAGAGTGTTTGTTATCTACAGAGATAGAAGGCTTACTGTGTGTTGTATGGTCCTCAGGAAAACCACTAGCATGCCAGGAAGATAGCTCATCTTCGGTCAATCAACATAAATCATGTCCCAAAGGTCCCAAAGATTGAGAAACACTGGCAGATTCCGTCTCAACCAACTGTTCGTCCTCACTCCAATGTACAATCTGGGCACTCATATTCTTAACCTCTAAAACAACCTATAATTATGTATAGGTACATGTGTTAAAATAAACAGGGATACATGTACCTTCAGCCTCAGGGTAAGACCTGTTTTCCCTCAGAGATTCAGTTCTGCAACCCTGTGCTGTCACTTCAGTAGTGATCAGTAGTGGAGCATATGAGACGCAGTTAATGGCTGTAAAGCACACAAAGGCCAATGTATTATATTTTTGTGTTAGATGTAAAGAGAATATTTACTATGGCAAAGTCAGGTAGAACGAGTCACATTTTGGGTTAACTGCTTTTTTAAACAACCTAAATCAGTTAATGTATTAAAATGTACCGTATATGTATGTATGTATGTATGTATGTATGTATGTATGTATGTATGTATGTATATGTATGTATATGTATATATGTATATGTATATATATATATATATATATATATATATCGAGATTATGTCAGATCCCTCGGAGCCATGTAATTAAAAACAAAAAAGAACTACTGGACTACATCTGTGACATCACACTGCACATAACATTTTGCTTCAATAGATATTCTAGAATATCACAACAACAAGGGTGTCACGGTTTGGTGTGGGTGAGGCAGGGTTGAGCTGGTTGGAGGACCCAAACGCAGGACCAAGGTAGGAAGAGGTACAGTACAAAGGGGTTTTAATGAACAAACCAAAAGCGAGCACACTTACAGGTGAGTGGCTGAATACAGAGTCCAAAAACTAAGGTAGTCCAAACAGAGATCCAAAGGGAGCAGCGTAACACGACCGGGAGACACGACAAACAACAGGAGACACCACAGCAACTCCAGGAGACAGCATACATGACCCGACCAAGACAAGACAGAAACACCAGGCATCTATATACACAAACACACAGGGACTAATGAGCAGGGCGGGAGCAACACAGGTGAAGGACATGAGATTAACGAGGCAGACAGAGAGAGACAGTGAGCAGAGGGAAATAGAGAGACTGACATGCAGGCAGAGTGACAACCGGGGGAACAGACGGAACACAGGTTACTGAACACAAAACAGACCAGAGTGAACACTTAACATGAACTAAGGTACAGGACTGGGAACAAGGACAAAGAACTAAAACGCAGGAACAAGAGTTAAGGCAGTGATTAAGAAACAATATAACAAGTAGACTACCAAACCAAAGCAATATCAAAACAACACAGGACTAGAAGCTAGAACACCAGACAAGACATAAACACTAAGGACAAGGAAACAAGAAGAACAGGTAAACAGAAGGACACCAGAAACAAATGGCAAAAACTACAACTCATGACAGTACCCCCCTCTCAAGGAACGGATCCCAGACGTTCCTTCAAAGCAAGAACCAAACAATCCCAAAACAAAGTGTCCATGCAGCCCCCGGGTGGGCAGAGGGAGGACCGGAGGAGGGCAAGAGCCAAACCAGGGTGGGCGGAGGGAGGACAGGAGGAGGGCCAGAAAAAACAAAAAACTGCAGACAGCAGCAGACAGAAGGGGACCAGAGTACAGGGGGGAGGTCAAACAGGCAGGGCAAGGCAGTTCAGGAGGCTGACCGAGGCGTCCAGAGGGGAAAAAAAGTTCAGTGGGTCGTCCTGGAGGATAACCCAACAGACCAGGTGGGCAACAGAGTTCAGGGGGTCGTCCCGGAGGGTGACCCATGAGGCCGGGCAAATCAGGGGGAGAACAGAGTTCAGGAGGCCGTCCCGGAGGACGACCCAACAGGCCGGGCAGAACAGGGAGGCAACAACGTTCAGGAGGTCGCCTGGGAGGACGACCCAACTGGGCGGGAGGACCAGAGGGTCCACAGAGTTCAGGTGGCCATCCCGGAGTACGGCCCTGGAGGCCGGACTGTTCAGGGGGACGGCAGGAAGGCCAACAAAGAGGCTGGAAACCCACTGGAGGCCAAGCGGGGGACCGACAAAGGTGGCGAATCCTCCCTGAAGGCCGGTGGCGTAGGCGAGACCTCTCTGGAGGCCGGGCAGGGGGCCATAGACAGGAACTAATCCTCCCTGGAGGTTGGCAGCGAAGAAGAGATCGCTCCGGAGACTGAGCAGGAGGCCGGCGATGAAGGCGAGATCTCTCCAAAGGTCTCAGCAGGGGTTGCAGATGATGGAAGGGACCCACCAGAGGCCGAAGAAGGCGAGGCTTCTCCAAAGGTCGGGCCGGGGACCGGCGTAGGGAGCCTGGGATCTCCGGTGGCAGAGCACAGCTGAGGACCACGGACTGAGCTGCTGGGCTGAGGGCCACGGGCGAGACACGAGGTGCTGGAGTCGGTCTGACCACCGACTGGACAGCTGGGCTGGGGACCATGGACTGGACACGAGGAGCTGGAGTCGGTCTGCCCACTGACTGAGCACTAGGAACAGGAATCGGCTGGACCACCAACGGAGATGGTGTTGGTGGGACCACCGACGAGACAGCTGGGCTGAGGACCATGGACCGGACACGAGGAGCTGGAGTCGGTCTGACCACCGACGAGACAACTGGGCTGAGGACCATGGACCAGACACGAGGAGCTGGAGTCGGTTGGGCCACCAACGGAGCTGATGCCGGTAGGTCCACCGACGGAGCACTAGGAACAGGAATCGGCTGGGCCACCGGCGAAGCAGGTGCCGGTCGGACCACCAACGAGGGCACAGGAGTCAGCTGGGCCACCGGCGAAGCTGGTGTTGGTCGGACCACCGACGAGGGAACAGGAGTCGGCTGGGCCACCGGCGAAGCAGGTGCCGGTCGGACCACCGACGAGGGTACAGGAGTCGGCTGGGCCACCGGCGAAGCAGGTTCCAAATGGCAAAAACTACAACTCATGACAAAGGGACCTGAGTGGTTTACAAATTAATCATATAGGTTGCCTACCCACATGTTCAAGGCACTACTCAATAGGGTATACCATTATACATGAATACAATTTTAAAAATATCTTACCGTCATGTGCCTTTGTCCCCAACTTATACCCCAAAAACACATATGCCTTATTTATGACATTTTACGATCTTAAACCCCCATTCGCATCGAGACATCCCCTGATGCGAATGGGGGGGAAGGGGGGAAAAGGTGAGTCCTTAGAATTAGTATGATAGACTATATATAAACAGTGCACTAAATTTACATAGACCCATATGTCCTAATATACTGAATTTTATTTATCAACATTTATAAGAATGTTCAATCTCAGCCCTTTTATATAGGCTAAATGTTGTGAAAAAACATTACACAGGAAGTGCTGACTAGTCAAGACATGTCACCATAGGATTATGTCACCAAGCAAATCTTTAAAAAAGGATAGATAATATTCATCTGATTTCAGAAGGATGTGTTACATCCTATAATATAATAATAATATTACACATGTGTCTACATGAAGATCAAACTTATTTTTAAATAAACTCACGGTATATTGATCTAAAACGACGAATACCTGCAATGATATACAGACAAATGTCATGTGTTCAAATGGTGTCAGGACATATTACATCCTATATATATATATATCCCTGTGGGATGAGATAAAAACATTTTGTCTAAATCCGATGTTACACATGACAGAAGGAGGCAGCTATCTCATATGTATGCATCACACCTATGCCTACAGGACGTCTGCCTCATGTCATTAACTCTGGCGTTTGATGTCTACGTCGACTTAGAGCCGTATAAACTATAGACTATAGCTCCTTACATTGAACAGTCGGATGTTTTCTACAATTGCTCTTTCAGCGTAAGCCGTCAGACGCCTGCTTTTAACAGCTTGATGGGCGCATTACTCTCTCCCTCCATGAGAAACTTCGCAGAAATCCTACACAACACATTAACGATGGATCGCTAGAAAACATGTCTATATGATGTGGGGGTCGTATCCTATTCTTGCACCCATCAAAGCTATAAAGCGGATCAACCCCATAATAAGACACGGGTTTCAGCTGTCGCATTCCTTGTGTCAAGCCACTCTTGAACAAGACACAGCGTCAGAAGCGTCTCGCCTGGGCTAAAGACAAAAAGGACTGGACTGCTGCTGAGTGGTCCATAGTTATGTTCTCTGATGAAAGTAAATTTTGCATTTCCTTTGGAAATCAAGGTCCCAGAGTCTGGAGGAAGAGAGGAGAGGCACAGAATCCACGTTGAGATGGAGATGCAGATGCAGATTTCATTTTCCAACAGGACTTGGCACCTGCACACAGTGCCAAAGCTGCCAGTTCCTGGTTTAAGGACCATGGTATCCCTGTTCTTAATTGGCCAGCAAACTGGCCTGACCTCAACCCTATAGAAAATCTATGGGGTATTGTGAAGAGGAAGATGCGATACGCCAGACCCAACAATGCAGAAGAGCTGAAGGCCACTATCAGAGCAACCTGGGCTCTCATAACACCTGAGCAGTGCCACAGACTGATGGACTCCATGCCACGCCGCATTGCTGCAGTAATTCACAATTAAATTAAATAAACATTTGAAATATATCAGTCTGTGTGTAATGAATGAATATAATATCCAAGTTTCACTTTTTGAATGGAATAACTGAAATAAATAAACTTTTTGATGATATTCTAATTATATGACCAGCACCTGTACTGGAAATGAAAGTACTACTAATATATGGTATGGGTATGGGCACCAGAACCAGAGTCGGGCAAGCCGCCTGACCAGGACCAGTGAATGGTAACGAAATTCAGTAAACTTGTAAAGATTGGGATGCTGAGCAAGTCTGTAGCATTTGATAGAATTTTACCTTTAAGTTGCACTACAGGATTTGAGAAACTGCTGCTGGAGGAGCAGTTTGCTTCAAACTTCTGACCAGAGAGAATCCAGACAGAGACACAGGAGACACAGTGAAGACATCAGATCAGCTTCATGCTCAGCTTCTCATTTATTGTCAGCGTACAGCAGATAATGATTCACATTAGGGTTTCAAACCTCCACCAAACGTTGTGTTGAAACTAGTGAGTTTGACTTTAAAGCTGAGTGTGTTTAGTTGCAGCCAGCAGACTGAAGGTAACATCTGAACCAGCAGAGACTCATTTCTCTACACCAACAGCTGTTTGACTGAAGACTTTCCAGCCAGCAGCTGCTCACACACACAGATGGTAACAAAAAGGACTAATCTGAGTTGGTGTTCTGCTGCTGGTGGATTGTGCTCGTGCCCAGTTTCAGGAAAATAAGGCCCGTTGTGAGATTACATGCTTAATGAGAGAAAGAGAAAGAAATGAGGAGAGAGATCAGCTGCTGATATTCTGCTGTACGTTGGTCCTGGAGAACTACTGCACAGGACGGATCTTCATGCTGATGGCCTTCAGGGAGTAGTCATAACCCTTCCAATGGTACCACTCCACTCCAACAGCAAAGATGGTCTTGTCAGCCCCCCAACGATAAACCCCGTTGGGGTTTGTATGGTGACAGTTGTTGTACCAGAACGCCCCCAGGTATGATCTGGCACAGTTGCTAGAGGAGGAGTCCTGGTCTTTGTCAAAGGTGGAGAACTTCTGTCCGTTGTGAATACTCAATGAGTCTCCTACAGACATACAGAAGAACCACAGGGTTAGTAAATTTGCATTATCTATAAGTATCAGCTGAACTTTTCACAGTCTGCATCCTCTATCAGACAGACTGATGAGACCAGTTATGGTCCAGACAGCTGAAGTCACCAGCAGGTCGTTTATGATGACTCAGTGTTTCACCTGGATGATGTAGGAAAATCTTATATTTTACAAACTCATCCACAGACACCAGAGGTCACGACATTTTAATCATAATCATAATATCCGGACTGATTATTTCTCAGTAATGAAATAAATCCATGTCCGAACCATTTTTAGAGACATTTTTTAAAATGCCACTTTTATCATCAATGTGCTTTATGTGTCACTTTATCAGGATGATTTAATAAAATATTGAATTAATAATGAGTTTTTTGTATTTGAATCAAACCATTGTTATATTAAAAAATCAACATTAATATATAAATTATTTCCAGTTTATAATCAGTTCAAACCTGACAGGTGGTGTCGATGACGGGTACTGGTATTTATCTCAGCTACGACTCCTACAGATACTATCTGTACTTCTGTTACTGAAACATAACAACCTAAAGTGAGTCCAGATAAATGGACTGCAGAGAGTCTCTGGGGTACAGACACCTGAATGTGATTCATGAAACAGAAGCAGACCACTGATTGGTGCAGCTCTGCATCAGTCATTAGCATAAGGACCGCCCAAATAATCCAGTATAAGGCCAGTCCTTCAGAGAGACTTTAGGGAAAATCACCTTCTTGTGGAAACTCAGAAAAACACAAAACAACTTCTGCTGCTTCCTCACCTGCCCCTCCATTACTGAATCCAGATACATGCAGTCTGTATCGTAGGACTCTGAGTCGATGGAGAACGAGGAGTAACGAGCGAACGCTTTGTTTCCACTGAAGTCCTCCATGTCGACCAGCAACTCGTACTTCTTCCTCAGAGTCAGGTGGAAGAGAGTCTCAAGACCTGAACACAAACACATAAAAACTCATGAGGTGGAGTTTTTAACCATCAACATCATGTACTGTACTAAACCATGAGCTGACTGGATCCTTACACCTGCAAACTTCAGTTTGATGTTTGAACGTTATGAACAGTGAGTTTCACAAAGTCACATTTTTAGTTAGTTAGGTTTGGTTTCTCACCGAGCCAGTACTCTCCAGCAGCGATACCAAAGCCCATCTTGTACTGATCCCAGCCCCTGTAGAAGTTCACGGTGCGTCCATCCTCCTCTGGAACACCTGGGGGGACGGGATGGAGGGAAAACTAGCTAAACACACCAGATACCTGACAGGAATCATGTTTCCAGGCACAAAGGTTTGAACCAGTGGTAAGCCTTCATTCAGGAAGTACATCACATAAACCAGCTGCTGGCTTCGTCTATCCGGGTCAGGAACAACAGACACACTGATAATGTCTGGACCTCTGGCACTTTAGAGTCAGAGTGAGACTGAGCAGTCTCTGTCTTAAACAGCTGGCTTTAGTACAAACCACTTGTTGGGTGGTGTGTGATCCGCCACTCTTTGTCTGGTTTTTCAGGAACTTACTGGAAAACTAGAGCACTCCTAAACAGTAGATGTGAATAACACGTGAGACTCTGTCAGCTCTGATTTCTTATTTGCATTTAACATATACGTACATTGGCTAACCCGACTAGCATGGTTTAGCTAACAGACAACAACTGTCCCACTGCTAAAGCTGCCTCAGTAGACCTCTGCCACTTTAGAGGTTATGTCCTGTTGTGTTAAGCTAATTCCTGTGGAGGAAAATGTGGTCTGCTTTAAGTTCTTTAATGAAAGTCAGAATCCTGTCTGTGAACACAGGGTTTATTGATGCACATGACTCTTTAAAATGATCATCACACCTGTAGTGAGCAGTCTCTGAGTAGTCTGTGTCTTAAACAGCTGGCTTTAGTACAAACCACTTTGTGCATCAGGTCAGTTCTCCTGTCTCGTTCCTGGTCTCAACTGGTTGCTGCTTCAAATGTATTCCCCTACATTCCATCAATATCTTTGGTTAACAAGGCGTACCGACTGAAGGAAGTTGTGCACTGATCATTGATTGTGTAACAGCAGAGCTAGCTTGGTAGAGTTCATGGGAGGCCTCTGATCAATCTGAACAGGTCCTGGATTTGAGAACTGCTGAGCCAGATTTGGTACTTGAGTTAAAATACTCACCATCCACCGTCCTCCTAGTGAGTCCATGTCACAGTACACCTACACACAGACACACACACACACATTAGTCAGTTTATCCACCTGGGAATATTAAATATATAAACCTGTAGTAGTACTACTGGTGATGCATCCCATTACTGCAAGTTACTAACTCTATTGAAAGTCATACACTTTTATCTCTTTAATGTCCCAGAGAGGATGAAGTGTACCTGGACAGCAGAGGTGGCTCCGATGGGATAGATGGTGTACACTCCACTGGGTCGACTGCGATCATGGTTATAGATGTCACTGCAGTCCAGTGGGAGGACGAGGGGCTTGCAGCTGCTCAACAGAGGAGCCAGGAGGAGGAAGACGACTGATACCAGCTGGAACAGACAGGTTATTTAGTTTTTTTAATGTAGATTTTAAAGATTTTCTGAGGAATGGCCTCTGCAGCAGAGCAGGGAGACCCTGCTGTGGTTGGTGCTGAAGGTTTACCTTTCAATATTTAAAAAAGTGTTTACGTGTTGCTGTAAGCAGATAAAATAAACTATTTAAACCTTTTGTATTTTAAATAATCTTACTTTATCTGTTATTCTGTTCAAACTGCTGATAAACATTTAGACAGAGAGCTAAAGTTAAAGTTAAAAACTTACCTTCATTGTCAGATTTCTGCTGAAGTGAGTTGATGAAAATCCAGATGTCGGTGTGTCTGAACGCTCTGATGTCCCTGATGTCTCTCTCTCGTATTTATAATCAAAAGGTTAATAAAGAACATCTGCTGTTCCACACCAATAAAGCAATTGGCTGAACAGATGGAAACCTATGTCCTTAAGTGTGTGTACATTTGCATTACATAACATTGTTGGCACCCAAACCTGACACGCCAGCATGTTGTGGGGACTCACCTGGTGTTGCAGGACAGGAGTGGAGTTGGACAAACTGGGGAAACACAATATCGTCCCGTTGAGGACAGAGTTCTGCACACATTGAGTATGATCACATGGGTCGCACGTCTGGGCCAGCTGGGCCAGGTGGCGTTCTCCTACTCGTACCATGTTTTGCCCTTATACTGGATCACCAACTCTGCACCTACAGAGTGGGGCGAGTTATTTCAGACTCCTGCAGTGAGAGTCCCATTAATTTTACAATGTTTATGACTCCCAGAGCTCTTTAAAGTTTGGATCAGCATGAAACACTCACAACAAAAGATGTACAACTGTGTCAGAAAATATCTGGTTCTTTGATAAAAAGTCAGCTGTGGAAATAAAAACTGAAGGAGAGTCAACTACGACTCCCAGGGTGCATTTTAATAAATAAATGAGGGTTACGGTTAGCATTAGGTTAGCATTAGCTTTACATCATGTAGTTGTGGTAGTTAGGTCAGGGTCAGGGTCAGGGGCGAGGGAGGGACTGTAGTAAATTAAAAGTCGCAAATGGAGAACTGCTGCTAGCTAACATTCTGTAAAGTGCAGCTGCTGTTGATAAAGTTAAGGAGAATCCAAAAGCAGATCCAGAGACAGACAATAGAGTCAGTTTCATTACGTTCCTGCAGGGATCATGTTCTCTCCATTCCCTGTGGCATTGTGGTCGGTAAGATTGAGGCTGAAACAGACGACTCTGTGTGTGTAGATATTTTTAACAACCAGGATGTAGCAGGATGTCCGATGTGATTCGTATGTTTGCCTAAATAACTGTCTAGTCTCTGTTCAGTGCACACAAACTCATCCTGAAGAGGGGAGTTTATTCAGATTGTAAAGCAGCCTGTGCTCCTCTGTTAGTTCAGCTGTGCATCATAAAGAGGATGTAAAAGCAGTCGGAGCTGTACTCAACTGTAGTGAGTAGATGTTTAGAGCTTCATGAGATGAAACCAATGAGACCTTAACAAAATAAAACGGCACAGAAACAAATGAACAACTGACAAAACAATGCTGATGACAAAGACGAGGTTCCTCTAGAGGCCCAGAAGGAGGCCGGCGACGAGGTCAGGAATAATGCAGCTGGCTAGGAACTGGCCAAGCTAGGCTTGGAACCGTCAGTAGGACAACCGGGCTTGGTACTGGCAACTGGGCAGCCAGGCTGAGTAGGGCAACAGTTACCAGCTTCCCTGTTGCCCTACTCAGCCCGCTGCCCAGTTGCCAGTACCAAGCCCGGCTGTCCTGTTGGCGGTTCCAAGCCCGATTTTCCTGTTGGCGGTTCCAAGCCCGACTGCCCTGTTGGCGGTTCCAAGCCCGGCTTCTCTGTTGCCAGTACCAAGCCTGGTTATCCAGTTGCCAGTTCCTAGCTCGGCTGCAGCTGCCTTATTACTGACCTCGGTCAGTCGAACCATCAACTGGAACCTGGGAGCAAGGGTCGGTCGGACCACTGACGAAGAACCAGGGACAAGTGTCAGTTGGACCACCAAATGGACTCGGGCAGATTAAGTAGCAGGTGTGTGGATGAAGCCAGCATGCCAGCCTGGTACAAAGTTTTTCAGCCATGGCTAGGCTAGCAACACTCCCTGAGCCCTAGAACTGATGACTTCCTTGTACCTTTGACTACTGACCCCCTTTCATTTACTCAACAGTTCAAAAAAGTCAGACAACATGTCCACAAAGTCATCAGAATAGGTATCTGCTGGGTCCATTCCAATAAGCAGGTTCAGTCTTTAGATTTATACAACTAATGTGAGCACACTAAGTGGGAGTGGCTGAGTCTAAACAAAAATCCAGAGAGGGCAAAACGCAAACCAAGATCCAAAAACAGACACGGTCACGGGCAGGAACATACTAAACAGAGGAGACAGAGCACAACGAGCTGCAATGATCCAACAAGAAGAAAGGGAACAAGCAAACCTTTTGAAAGCAACAGAGGGGGCAGGATAATTAAACACAGGTGAGACACGTAAGACTAATAAGACTGAACAGGAAACAAAGACAACTGCAAAATAAACCAGGAATTGAAAATCACAAAGACGCACAAGAGTGAAATAAAATACAGAAGCAAATAAACAACTGAAAAAACAATAAGACCAGGAACCAGAACACAGAGGCAGGGAGTGAAACACTACAAAGTGGAATCAATAAACAACCAAAACCCAAAACCATGACAGTTATAGATGTAAACATGTTCAATTCAATTTTCAATTCAATTTTATTTATATAGCGCCAAATCACAACAACAGTTATCTCACAGCGCTTTTCATAAAAGAGCAGGTCTAGACCGTACTCTATGATGCTATTTACAGAAGCCCAACAGTTCCCACCAAGAGCAGCACTAGGCGACAGAGGCAAGGAAAAACTTCCTTTTAAGAGGCAGAAACCTCGAGCAGAACCATGGCTCAGGGTGGGCGACCATCTGCCTCGACCGGTTGGGGTGAAGGAGAGAGAGGAACAGAGAGAAAAAGAGAGGGATGGAAGGAGAGAGAGAGAGAGAGAGAGAGAGAGAGGGAGAGAAGAGAGAGAGGGCAGCCTACACAATATACACACAGAGGTACAGACAGTAAAGGTGATGTTGCTATAGACTAAATGAAAAATGGTACAGATATTTATAGTAGTGTTAATGGTAACAGTCGTAATGTTAATGATTATAATAACAATAGGACTAGTAACAATAGTCGTTGCAGCAGAGGGTGTCGAGCAGGAACACGGGGGCAGCAGGTGACCCGCAACCACAGATCCAGACTCCACAGCTCCAGAGCCAGAAAACCTGCAGGAAGTGATAGGAGGAGAGAGGAGAGGGACGAGAAAGAACAAGACTACCGGAAAGGGGAGAAGTTGTGTTAGTAACATGCAATAATGGGATGAGGTTGCATACAGAGGGAGAGAAAGTAGAGGAGAGAGGAGCTCAGTGCATCATGGGAAATCCCCCGGCAGTCTAGGCCTATAGCAGCATAACTAAGGGATGGTTCAGGACTAACCTGAGCCAGCCCTAACTATAAGCTTTATCAAAGAGGAAAGTCTTAAGCCTATTCTTAAATGTGGAGATGGTGTCTGCCTCCTGAACCCAAACTGGAACCTGGTTCCACAGGAGAGGAGCTTGATAGCTGAATGCTCTGGCTCCAGTCTACTTTTGGAGACTCTAGGAACCACAAGTAACCCTGCATTCTGGGAGCGCAGTGCTCTGGTGGGGTAGTAAGGTACTATGAGCTCTTTAAGATAAGATGGTGCCTGACCATTAAGAGCTTTGTAGGTAAGAAGAATGATTTTAAATTCTATTCTGGATTTTACTGAAAGCCAATGCAAAGAAGCTAAGACAGGAGAAATATGATCTCTTTTCCTGGTTCCTGTCAGAACACGTGCTGCAGCATTCTGGATCAGCTGAAGAGTCTTAATGGACTTTTTCGAGCAGCCTGATAATAAGGAATTGCAGTAATCCAGCCTAGAAGTAACAAATGCATGGACTAGTTTTTCTGCATCATTTTTAGACAGGATGTTCCTGATTTTCGAAATATTACATAGGTGGAAAAAGGCGGTCCTTGAAATTTGCTTAATGTGAGACTCAAACGACATGTCCTGATCAAAGATAACTCCAAGATTCCTCACAGTGGTGCTGGAGGCCAGGGCGATGCCATCTAGGGAAACTATATCTTTAGATAATGCGTCACGGAGGTGCTTAGGCCCCAGAGAAATAACTTCAGTTTTATCTGAGTTTAACATTAGAAAATTACAGGTCATCCAGGTTTTAACATCCTGAAGGCACATTTGAAGTTTGGCTAACTGATGAGTTTCATCTGGCTTGATCGATAGATATAACTGAGTATCATCTGCATAACAATGAAAGTTTATGGAATGTTTCCTGATAATATTGCCTAAGGGAAGCATATATAAAGTGAAGAGGATTGGTCCGAGGACAGATCCTTGAGGAACTCCATGACTAACTTTGGCATGCATGGAGGACTCATCGTTAACATGTAAACTGAAATCGATCTGATAAATAGGACTTAAACCAGCTTAGAGCGGTTCCTTTAATGCCAATGAAATGTTCCAGTCTCTGCAATAGGATCTGATGGTCAATGGTATCAAATGCAGCACTAAGATCTAATAAAACCAGTACAGAGACAAGTCCTTTGTCTGATGCAATAAGGAGGTCGTTAGTAATTTTCACCAGTGCTGTCTCTGTGCTATGATGTGCTCTAAATCCTGACTGAAAATCCTCAAATAAACTATTGCTCTGTAGAAAGTCACACAGCTGTTTAGCAACTGCTTTCTCCAGAACCTTAGAGAGAAATGGAAGGTTAGATATAGGTCTATAGTTGGCTAAAACATCTGGATCAAGTTTGGGCTTTTTCAGAAGAGGTTTAATTACAGCTACTTTAAAGTACTGTGGTACATAGCCTGTTGATAGAGATAGATTGATCATATCTAGTATAGAAGTGCTGACTAAGGGTAAAACATCTTTAAGCAACCTAGTCGGGATGGGGTCTAAGAGGCAGGTTGATGGTTTAGATGAAGAAATTATTGAAGTTAGCTGGTAAAGATTGAGTGAAGCAAAACAGTCTAAACATGTATCTGGTTCTACAGCTGTTTCTAAGGTTCGTGAGTTAAGAGATAAGTCGGTGCCAATTTTGTCTCTAATAGTTAGAATTTTATCATTAAAGAAGCTCATGAAGTCGTAACTACTGAGAGCTATGGGAATACTTGGCTCAATAGAGCTGTGACTCTCTGTCAGCCTGGCTACAGTGCTGAAAAGAAACTTGGGGTTGTTCCTATTTTCCTCTATTAATGACGAGTAGTACGCTGCTCTGGCATTACGGAGGGCCTTCCTATGAGTTTTAAGCCTATCTTGCCAAATTAAACGAGAATTTTCCACTTTGGTGGAACGCCAATTCCTCTCAAGTTTCCGCGATATTTGCTTTAATTTGCGAGTTTCAGTATTATACCATGGAGCTAACGTCTTTGTTTTAGTATTTTCTTTTTTAGAGGGCTACAGAGTCGAGTGTCATTCGCAGCGAGCCTGCAGCACTATCAACAAGATGATCGATTTGGGAGCGACTGAAATTAGCATAGGAGTCCTCCATTACTTTGTGACTAGATAATGTATTTAGAGCTGATGGAATCGCATCCTTAAATTTAGCTACAGCACTATCAGACAGACATCTTGTCTAGAATTTTTGCCCAATGGCGTGTAGTTCAGCAATACAAACTCAAAAGTTATCAAACAGTGGTCAGATAAAGAGGGATTCTGTGGGAACACCACTAAATGTTCAATTTCAATACCATACACCAAAACAAGGTCGAGGGTGTGGCTAAAACAGTGAGTCAGTTCATGAACACTCTGAGAGAAGCCAATGGAATCTAACAAAGAGATAAACGCAGTACTGAAGCTGTCATTCTCAATGTCCACATGAATATTAAAATCCCCTACAATAATAACTTTGTCCGTTTTAAGGACTAAAGTTGACAAAAACTCTGCAAATTCAGATAAGAATTCAGAATACGGGCCAGGTGCTCGGTACAGTATAACAAAGAGAATTGGTTGCATGTTGTCTAATGTGTGTTCTCAGCTGTGTGTGTTTTCTTGGTATCAGTGCAATCAGTGTCACATATCATGGGCTTTCATGGTATTAACATGATGGCCGGCGCACAACGCACCAAATTCCTGCCCACTTTACTGTCTGCCTGTCAGCACAGGATTAATAAACCATTAATAAATACACCACGCAATAAACCATTCTAAACCAAAGAACATCTGCTGTGTCACACCAACAAAACAGGTGGAACAGGTGAAAACGTGCTTATTATTTAACATTTCAGGTTGTGGTAACTTCTTATTAATGGAATAAAACTGAACACAAAGGAGGACCTTTATAATGGCTGATCAGATCACTGCAGAAACTAAACTGACTACAACTACAACAAAACAAGAGTCAATCTGTTTAAAAATGGGGTGGAAGTGATATACAGGTACACATACACATACAAGCATACATGTACACAGTGTGATGAGCGCAAAGAATTCTGGAATAAGTATTATGTGCAGTGTTATGTACATGAGGTAGGTGGATTTGGTATACAATATGACAATATTGCTATTTCAACAGCTCTGAAATAGAGAATGGTGAATAAATAATAAGTGGTAACCAGTACTGGGTTATTGCCCAAGAATTGTTCCTGACACTGTGAGTCAGAAATCAGATGTTCATCAGAGTGATGGCTTGTGGGTAGAAACTGTTCCTGAGTCTGTTGGTTTGTACAGTGCTCTGTAGCGCCTATCAGAGGGGAGGAGCTGGAACAGGTTGTGTCCGGGGTGAGATGGATCTGCAGTGATGTTTCCTGCCCGTTTCCTGACTCTGGAAATGTATAAGTCCTGAGGGGCAGGATGGCACCGAATATTTTTTCTGCAGTCCTGACTGTCCGTTGTAGTCTGCTCCTGTCCTTTTTGGTGGCGGATCCAAACCAGACAGTGATGGCGTTGCAGAGGACAGACTGGATGATGGCTGTGTAAAAGTGGATCAGCTCCTTAGGCAGGTTGAGCTTCCTGAGCTGACGCAGGAAGTACATCCTCTGCTGGGCCTTCTTGATGATGGTGTCAGTGTTGGGCTCCCACTTCAGGTCCTGGGATATAGTGGAATGCAGAAACCTGAAGGATTCCACAGCAGACACAGGGCTGTTGAGTATGGTGATGGGGGGCAGAGTGGGGGGGCTCCTCCTGAAGTCCACGGTCATCTCCACAGTTCTGAGTGTGTTAAGCTCCAGGTTGTTCTGACTGCACCAGAGAGCCAGCTGATCAACCTCCCGTCTGTAGGCCGACTCATCACCTTCCCGGATGAGGCCGATGACCGTTGTGTTGTCAGCGAAATTCAGGAGTAACGAACGAGGAGTAACGAGCGAACGCTTTGTTTCCACTGAAGTCCTCCATGTCGACCAGCAGCTCGTACTTTTTCCTCAGAGTCAGGTGGAAGAAAGTCTCAAGACCTGAACACAATCAATCAATCAATCAAAATTTATTTATAGAGCACTTTAACAGCAATCACAAAGTTGCACAAAGTGCTATACAGAGATTTTAAAAAAGCAAACATCAATTAACAGGTTTTCACATACATATATATACATGCGCTTCCTGTGCTCTACTTCTTCTATCCCCTACAATTACCTTGTATTGATTGCACTTTTTGTTAACTCTTACTTCTTTCCCTAGGTATTTACCCCATTGATGCGATATGTGCCATTAGCGCTTACTAGCATTTATTGCTGCTTTTATTAATATGTATTGTCAGTTGTAGATCTTGTGCTGTTGATGATTGTATGTTGTTCCTCAAATGTAAGTCGCTTTGGATAAAGAATGTACATTTGATGAGATGCCACCGCAAAAGCACGGTCCTCTTTAAGTTTGCGACGGGTTTTAGGCGCTCTCAGGAGAAGTTTGTCAACTGACCTGAGCGAATGGGTGGGTGTATAAGGATGAAGCAGCTCAGATAAATAAGGGGGGGCAAGGCCGTCAAAGTTAGTTAATAAACTTTCTTAATAATGACTCACAGAGCTTTTTAAGGTTCAGATCAGCTTGAAACTCTTCTTTTACACAAACACAACAAAAGATGAACAACTGCACAGGAGTGAGGGAGGTGACAGCTGGTGTGTATGTTTGAGTTTATTTTGTCCTTTTTTCAGTGTGTGAGATGCTTGGTGGGTTTTAGTTTTGTCCGTCTACGTGTGGTGTCTCTCTC
>NW_024041262.1:28105525-28110525 GCF_014851395.1 Micropterus salmoides
AAGTATTTTCTGATGGAAACTGAGGTTCAAATGACGGCGACTGAAAATGCACAAGGCTGCATTTTTTCTGTACGCCGTATTTAAATTTCAACAGTACACAATTACACGTATGAGATTAATTTCAAGAGATTGGACAAGATTCACATTTGTGCTTTCACTGTTGGTCCTGTAATGTGTCAGCAGAGTATGTCACAGGAAAGAAAAAGACAGACAGTTTTACAGCACTGAGGGAACGATTAGAAATTAGAAATGTAAAGATTGGAAACAGCCCCAGGCTTCCTGTCTGTCGGGCCTCAGATTCTCACCACATCACAACGTCTTCATCAGTTCAGGACATTTACAACAAAACTCTAATAGACATGTAAAGAAAAGGTTCTTGTTCACAGTTTTGCATCTAGCAACTTATGCAATGAACTTGATGTTTGGTTGGTGAGACGATTCAACAGAGAGCAAGTATAACACATTTTGAATAGTATGACATATTGATCATGAAGGAAACAGCAAACAATGATACATAATCACTTCTATGATTGTCCCATTTGCAATTTGTTCAAAGAATGAGAAATTGCTTTTATGATGAGACGTCCCAAAGCGACTGAGAAAAACTGTAAACGTTGCTAAAAGATCTGAATAATATGACAGAGACAAATGAACAAGGACTTCAAAGTAAAAACATCTTAACATCCTTTATTCCAGAGCAGGAAGTGCTACAGCGCGTACCATTGTCTCGTCTGTCACTAAAGTAATGAACTAAACTCAATCAAATCACTTTTGTCTTCTTGTACATTTAGAGATGTACACATGTATGTACATATACATGTATAGGTATGTATATTACATTGTATGATTACAATTTGCATGTTATGTATGTTGTTCTCATGACTGTATTAATACCCACACAGCAGCTGGAGATGACTCGACTGGTTCAGAGATACCACAAGAGATAATGTTGCTGGTAAGTTAACTATATGTTGCCGATGGTAAATTAATAATTTGTCTTTGTTTGCAGCAAATTGATCTTAAGTATGATTTCTTTATAACAATCAAGATAATGATTTAAACGAACAGACTTCAAACAACTACTCACAGTAAATGTGAACGTTTTTATTCCGTCTTCCTGCTGACACTGAATCTCTGACTGCAGCGATCCAGTCGGTGAGCTTCCTGTCACTACGTCTTTATCTCTGTGGGAAAACTTAATTGTGTCTACACTAATCTCACCCCGCAGCTCCAATAGTTACTGCTGATGGATGCCAACTGGTATCTTGTGTTTCTGGGAACTGTACTCCACCAACTGATCCTGCTCAGTAGCCATCACACCTCCAACCAACCTTTGCATCCAACCAAAAACAAAGTAGAAGTCAGTTTTACTTTGAGTGTCTCATTAGAGTGTATTTAATAAGCAGTAAAATAAGTGCCGCCCATCATGCTGTTAAAGGTACAAACGAAAGGCAGAAGAGTTATAGTTATAGCATACAGAAGCTGGTTCTAACTATCAGGTGCAAGGCAGGGCCCCCAAAATTATCCTGATGAAGGCCACCAGGTACAGGGCCGGCCCCATCCTCAGTAGTAACACCTGCATGAGCTTCTTTAAAGACAAAGTTCTGATTATTAGAGACTAAATGCATCTCTAAACTCAGGAACCTTAGAAACAGCTGTAGAACCAGATATATGTTTAGACTGTTTTGCTTCCCTCAATCTTTACCAACTAACTTCAATAATTTCTTCATCTAAACCATCAACCTGCCTCTTAGACCCCATCCCGACTAGGCTGCTTAAAGATGTTTTACCCTTAGTCAGCACTTCTATACTAGATATGATCAATCTATCTTTATCAACAGGCTATGTACCACAGTACTTTAAAGTAGCTGTAATTAAACCTCTTCTGAAAAAGCCCAAACTTGATCCGGATGTTTTAGCCAACTATAGACCTATATCTAACCTTCCATTTCTCTCTAAGGTTCTGGAAAAAGCAGTTGCTAAACAGCTGTGTGACTTTCTACAGAGCAATAGTTTATTTGAGGATTTTCAGTCAGGATTTAGAGCTCATCATAGCACAGAGACAGCACTGGTGAAAATTACTAACGTCCTCCTTATTGCATCAGACAAAGGACTTGTCTCTGTACTGGTTTTATTAGATCTTAGTGCTGCATTTGATACCATTGACCATCAGATCCTATTGCAGAGACTGGAATATTTCATTGGCATTAAAGGAACCGCTCTAAGCTGGTTTAAGTCCTATTTATCAGATCGATTTCAGTTTGTACATGTTAACGATGAGTCCTCCATGCACGCCAAAGTTACTCATGGAGTTCCTCAAGGATCTGTCCTCGGACCAATCCTCTTCACTTTATATATGCTTCCTTTAGGCAATATTATCAGGAAATATTCCATAAGCTTTCATTGTTATGCAGATGATACTCAGTTATATCTATCGATCAACCAGATGAAACTCATCAGTTAGCTAAACTTCAAATGTGCCTTCAGGATGTTAAAACCTGGATGACCTGTAATTTTCTAATGTTAAAACTGAAGTTATTGTTCTGGGGCCTAAGCACCTCCGTGACGCATTATCTAAAGATATAGTTTCCCTTGATGGCATCGCCCTGGCCTCCAGCACCACTGTGAGGAATCTTGGAGTTATCTTTGATCAGGACATGTCATTTAAGTCTCACATTAAGCAAATTTCAAGGACTGCCTTTTTTCACCTACGTAAAATTGCGAAAATCAGGAACATCCTGTCTAAAAATGATGCAGAAAAACTAGTCCATGCATTTGTTACTTCTAGGCTGGATTACTGCAATTCCTTATTATCAGGCTGCTCGAAAAAGTCCATTAAGACTCTTCAGCTGATCCAGAATGCTGCAGCACGTGTTCTGACAGGAACCAGGAAAAGAGATCACATTTCTCCTGTTTTAGCTTCTCTGCATTGGCTTCCAGTAAAATCCAGAATAGAATTTAAAATCATTCTTCTTACCTACAAAGCTCTTAATGGTCAGGCACCATCTTATCTTAAAGAGCTCATAGTACCTTACTACCCCACCAGAGCACTGCGCTCCCAGAATGCAGGGTTACTTGTGGTTCCTAGAGTCTCCAAAAGTAGACTAGGAGCCAGAGCGTTCAGCTATCAAGCTCCTCTCCTGTGGAACCAGGTTCCAGTTTGGGTTCAGGAGGCAGACACCATCTCCACATTTAAGAGTAGGCTTAAGACTTTCCTCTTTGATAAAGCTTATAGTTAGGGCTGGCTCAGGTGAGTCCTGAACCATCCCTTAGTTATGCTGCTATAGGCCTAGACTGCCGGGGGATTTCCCATGATGCACTGAGCTCCTCTCTCCTCTACTTTCTCTCCCTCTGTATGCAACCTCATCCCATTATTGCATGTTACTAACACAACTTCTCCCCTTTCCGGTAGTCTTGTGCTTTCTCGTCCCTCTCCTCTCTCCTCCTATCACTTCCTGCAGGTGTTTCTGGCTCTGGAGCTGTGGAGTCTGGATCTGTCTGCCCCCGTGTTCCTGCTTGACACCCTCTGCTACAATTATTGTTATTATTAGTCCTATTTTTATTGTCATAATTCAAATTTCTATCATTATTAGTACCATTACTATTATTTTACATCTCTATACCCCCCCCCCCCCCCACCGGTCGAGGCTGATGACCGCCCACCCTGGGACATGGTTCTGCTCGAGTTTCATGGAGTACGGTCTAGACCTGCTCTTTATGAAAAGTGACATGAGATAACTGTTATGATTTGGCACTTGAAAAACTTGTAGCCTACATAATATAACAAAATACAAAAATATACAAAATTTTAAATTAAGCCCCCCCCCACACACCCCACCAGGCTCCCCAGTTCCTGTCACTCTGAAATAAAGGCAGTCTCAATAAATATGAACTGTGGCAGAACATTCAAAATAAATAATAATAAACATGCAGGATAAAAAACTAACTACTACTGTTTGTACTTGTGGTCCAGCTGTAGGTACCCTGTCTGCTGCTCAGGAGTCTATCACGGGTTATTTACGGGGTTAAATCCCGGTACATGTCATCTACCGACCTGCAGAGCTGCTCCTCAGACCGTCGGGACTGCCGAACCTCTCAGGTCCGGTCACGTCGTGAACGTCGACTTGTTCCTCCAGCTGCAGCTCTCAGAGGTCCTCACCGAGGTCCGCAGATCAGCCTCCCATCCGGTAAAGGTGAAAAGAAGTCTATAAACACACCGGAGCGAGCAGGAGCGGCGGCGACGTTAAATACCGACAGACAGACAGACCGAGAGACAGACCGGGAGACACGGCAGCTGCGGAGGACGAGCCGCCTGCAGGTGGACAAATACCGGAGGAAGGAAGCGTGCAGGATCTGGTCACGGAATCTCTCTCTCTCTCTCTCTCTCTCTCTCTCCGGTACAAACCGATTAAAGCTCCGGTAAACGGAGCTGCTCTCAGATCAAACAGCCGCCTCCCAGTTCAGTGTGTGGGGGGGGGGGGGTACACGTGCTCCCACGTAATGGGCGTTTTCTTCTTATTGTTATTATAATAATAAACCATAATAATCATTAATAATAACTTTATTTGTAGCCTGCAGCCTGAACAAAGAGGTAGAAAACAACATACATGAAAATAAACAACAACAATAAATAAACATTTGATAACAACAAACAATTAAAAACAATAAAAGCAGCAGGTCTGTCTTTTATTTTAAAAAAGTCAAGCACAGATAGACTGGTCCCCCACAGTACCTGGACTGGACTGTAGTGGACTGAGTTCACACATGATGATCCTGTATTCAGAGTGTCAGAGAGCAGCAGCAGGTCCACATGCTGCTGACCACAGTACTGCACGGTAGTAATACTGCATCAAATACCTCCAGTACTGCACTGTAGTAATACTGCATCAAATACCTCCAGTACTGTGAGACTCACT
Source organism: Micropterus salmoides (assembly GCF_014851395.1). NCBI lineage: Eukaryota > Metazoa > Chordata > Actinopteri > Centrarchiformes > Centrarchidae > Micropterus > Micropterus salmoides. The sequence continues at coordinate 28,110,442 of NW_024041262.1, forward strand.
GCTGTCTGATGCAGGAAACAGCTCATCTGCTGTGTGTGTGTCTGTGTGTGAGTATGTGAGTGAGTATGTGAGTGTGAGTGTGTG
>NW_024041262.1:28118025-28188058 GCF_014851395.1 Micropterus salmoides
CGCTCCCCGACTCATCACAGTGTGTAACGCACTGGGGATCCCTATAGCGTCATAGGTCAGCGCAGTGGGGGAAGCCCGTGGCGTCAGTTTGTGACGGTAAAGGCAGGTATATGATATCTAACAGAAAAGACTGAGTAAGGAGGCAGTTGGGGTGGATGGAGGGCCAGAACCCCGACTTTGAGCGCAAGTACATTTGGGCGCTGGGCGGGAAAATGTCAACTGTGTCAGCTGGAAACTAGAAGTGACACTTATACTGCGCACCACTCTGCACCACGTGCAAGACAGGGCCCTAAGTGAATCCCTGTGGCCCTGCGGGGTCTCAGGTGTCTGCTGTGGGAGTCACAGGACAGGCGGGGTTCAGAAGTTTGTTGGCCCGTCCAACGTTGCTGCTTTCATACAGAGATCCTGCCGTAAACACGGAAAGAATGTCGGCCAACAAGCAGATTCATACTGGACAAAATATTGTGGTATAATCCTGCAACCGTGTGTGTTTTCATATCCAGCTTAGACTGATAAAAAGAGGCTGTGACGGCAGCGTTGAAGCTCCAGCTCTGGTCCTACCAAGCCTCCCAGCTCAGAGGCGGATCAAATCTGACCCCCAGATGTGAAGGTCCCTTTGAGTGCGGTCGAAGCTCTAAAGGGTTTCACCGCGCAGGTGGTTACAGATCTGACTCTTTTATTTAATGTTAAATGTCGTCTTCTGTATAATTTACATCATGTTAATGAATGAGGGACACGCGAGCAGCTGCGGGAGGTCAAGACGTTGAAATGTTTCATAAAGAAACTCAGACTGAAATCTGCAGAATGTTCCATGGTTTCCTTTTTCTTTCTCCTCTGTGGCAGTTTGTCATTGTTTTAAATGGCTGCTGCTCTCTCTCACACACACAGTGCTAGTGAGGGGTGAAATTGAGTTGTTTGAGGCTGCAGCCTGAGAGGACACAATAACAGAGAGAGGCTCGGCTGTTCCACTGAAGTCTTCTTCTCTCTCGCTCTCTCTCTGTTGTCATGTTGTGATGATGAAAGCTGTTTAATGAGCTGCAGTCAGCATGACCACCTAAACACACCCATTACGCCGCCTGTCAGCAGCTGGTTAAAGGCCTAAAACACCATTATCTCCTTCAGTATCACCATGGAAACACAATACCAGTGGATACGGTGCTGAAGCATCCCAAAAAATGTGCCATCATCCTGAACCGGATCAGGACCCAGGACCCTGTTGTCCAGGACCGATGTAGGACCAGGTCCGATGTAGGACCAGGTCCGATGTAGAACAAGGCAATACTAGTACACCAGTAGGCTACTACTCAGTTAAAATTTTAAACTCAAAAAAACTATAAGGAGCTAAATAAGAAGAGTCAGATTGAAATGCTGTGAGAGAACGACAGAAACTACCCGGAGATCAAAGGTAGGCCAGGACTTTATGTTACAATATTCGAGACTATTCCAAAGCCTGGAGGCAGCAGCTGAGAAGACCTGGACACCTTTAGAAAGGACAGGAAATGACAGCCTCGTAGAATCAGAATCGGCTTTATTGTCAGGTATGTGTGCACCTACAAGGAATCTGACTCTGGGTGGAACAATGCTCACGATGTGCTTACTCACTAAGACAATAATAATCAAACACAGGCTACAGTACGCATATAGACAGATTGAAACAATAAGGTGGGGAAAGTGGTGCCCTCCTCCTCTGTTGAGAGATGGTCTCTCTACTTTAGTTTAAATGGCTGCTTTCATGAACATTGTCCTTTGTCTCTTCAGATGCTGAGTCTGACCTGAGGAGTCGGCCCTTCTGTGTTTGTACTGAGATTGTTTAGCTTAGGAACGACTTCCTGTGGCGCTCTGTGGTGCATTCTGGGGGAATGAGTCTGTCACTGAAAGTGCTCCTGTGTTTGAGCAGCACGTCATGGAGCGGGTGGGAGACATTGTCCAAGATGACATGTAGTTTGGACAGCATCCTCCTCTCTGACACCACCGACAGAGAGTCCAGCTCCGCCCCACAACCTCACTGGCCCCCACAGACTCCTAAAACATCCTCAGCATCGTCCTGCAGACGTTGAAGGACTTCAGCCTCCTCAGACAATGACGTGACGGCTCTGGCCCTTCCTGTAGAGGGCTTCGGTGTTCTTGGCCCATTCTAGTCAGTAACAATAACAACAAATGTAATTATTAAGAGAAACTAAATCCCATGTTTCGCAGTGGAATCACTAATCTGTCACAGAAAATTCCCGGACAACATAAGGAATCGACACCTGAACCCCTCTCTTATGAGTATTTCTGGTTAAGTTTTTGTTCCAGTGTGTAGTAAATATTTTAGTTATTATGTTTCTTCTTTCTGTTTGAGTGTTTTTTTATGTTGGTTGTTTATGTGATTTTTCCTGTTTGGATCAAGAGTGTGAAACAATGAATATATTTTAAATAAAAAATCCAAAATAATGAATTCAGCTTGGAGAAATGAAGTCATCATGAAAGTAACAGGGCCAGTTCTTTGTCATTAACGAGCTCGATGCTTCGTTAAGCTTTAGACCTCATTAACCAATCAGCCGCAGACAGTGCCCAGATAACCGTTTTGCTAAAACTTCCTCTTCTGTGAACAAAAAACATCTTAACAAGTAATTCAGCCCTCAAGAAGGATTCTCCATCAAACCAGAGAGAAATCCTGCAGTGAGGTGAAATAATGATCCTCAGAGCTTCACAATGAAACTGTTTCTGTACATTCATGAAACTCCAGCTCTTTGTGGTGATCACGTTTCTGTGTCTGTCGCAAGGTTATTATAGTTTTGGATTTTTCATTAGTTTTTATTTTTATTTCATTTTGACTTTTTGTTTTCAGTTTCAGTTTGGTTTTAATTAGTTTTAAATGTGGGTTTGCTAGTTTAGTTTTTATTAGTTTTAGTGTTAGTTAGTCTTTGTCACTGCAGGATGCTCAGGTCAGTTTAGTTTTTTCACCAAACCTTAAAACAAAGTACAATCGTTAGAAATAAGGCAGATTTGTGAAAAGGGACACCTTGTACGTAGGGGCCCAAACACTAAGCAAATATAAATATTTGAAGTACTAACACATCATCTAAATAAATACTACAAATAAATGAAGCACATGCAATCTACAGTATAATTTCTAACCTACATACAACCTAAAAGCTAACTACCCTAATCCTACGACCCAGTGGACCCAAGAAGTTCATTACACCAGTCTCTGGCTCTGTCATTCTTGGTTAAATAGGTGAAATACAAGAAATGGAGGTGAAAGAAGTTGGAAGATAGTGGAGGCCCCCCTTGGAGCTTCAAACAACAGGTCCCTAGCACCCTGAAGGCAAGTATGACTGGAAAACAGTTATCTAAACCTTTATTAATCAGAAAATATGTATTAAAACAACGTGACGCACAAAGAGACAGGTTGGCTGAGATATCAATGAGCCCATAAAACACGCACTAGCTGACAGGCTGTACATATAATGAGCAGCAGACACGTTAACCCAGCGCACGGGGAGCTCACAGTCAGTGGGCCAGTTCATCTCACATTCAGGACGAGCTCTAAGCCAGACCGTCAGAACAGAACAAAACAAAACAGGAAAAGAAAACCACCAGACAGTGACTCATTACCTGCAACCCGAACTAAACTAAACACAGCTCTGTACATTTGTTGCATTCGTATTATTTTACACACGTGTTTAAAAGACAACAGAAACATGTTCAAATCCCACCAACTACGCAGCCGATCCCTACCAGGGTCTCCCCGGCTAGGTTAGCCTCCCTCTAACGTTACATGGGGTTCTCCTCGTAACAGCCGTCGCCACCTGCTACGCTGCGGCCAGACGCCGCCCTGACCTCTCTTGATGTACACGAAGTGTGCCAGCTCTTCATCAAAATCATCAAAACACACCTGTAGCTCAGCAACAGGTGGCTGTCAGCTACTCACCGCTGAACTGCCGGTCCGGCCAGACAAACTGCCCGCAACGTCAGTTCCCCGGGCTTCATATCCACCCGAAATGCGGCCTTTTTTAGGGCCTTAGGGCCTAAATAAATAAATAAACGAAAATTAAGGACATTTACTCTTTCATTTTAGTTAGTTTTGCAAATCTACAACACAGTTTTAGTTAGTTATCGTTTTTTGGAAAGCCTCGTTTTTATTTTTATTTCAGTTAATGACAATGTTTTTTCACATCTAGTTTTCGTTATTTCGTTTGTCTTCCTTAACGATGATAACTTTGGTTTGTCGCACAAAATCCCTCAGATGCAGGAGTCTGAAAGCTCAGCCCGACTTCAGGAAGTCAGGGGACACAGTCTAAGAGAGGAGGTGTTCTCGGTGAACAGGTGAGTCAGATGAACACAGGAGACTGGAGGGTCGTGTCCCGTTTGAAACCGTGTCAACACTTTACGTATTTTAAGTTACACATACATATTTTAACTATTGGGAAGCACCGATCCAACTTTCTGAGTCCAGATACCAATGAGTCTGGTGAACTCCAATGAACTGGGTATCGGTCGAAGCTGAGGACTGATCTGCTGCCAGTGTAAAATGAAAAAGCTGCGTTCCTCGCTTTCACAGTGTCATTCACTGATGTCTAAGTAAGCTCAGCTGTACTCGGGCATTTCTTAGGATGACATTCAGGGCCTGACTGAGACCAGAAAATCGTCCGGGGCCCAGGTGGCCCACCACATTCGGTCGTACATCCATCTTAAAGGGGTCACAGCTCATGCTAAAGTACAAGCAACTGGCAAAGAACAAAGGTCTCCTAGAAGTCACAGTATCATTTCATTTGGTCCAGAATTGTTGGAATCCCTAACAGAGCTGTACAGTTTCAGTAATAACACACTGGAACGTAACGTGCTCCAGGTGTGGTAGAATAGGCCATATTATAAAGCCTCTTGCCCCGTCTCCCTCTTTTTCCCTACTTAGCTTCCTCTGTCAGCGTCCTCTTCGGTCTCTGCCGTTAGCCAGCGTTAGCCTCCTGAGCCCGGTTATGTTGCCCGCTCGCCCGGCTCTGGCTCAACATCGCCGGCGCTCACCACCAGCAGCAGCATGATATTCAGGGCACTCCAGATTTATCAGAAGTTTGGAGTGAGATGAGATCTGTAAGAGGAGGAGCAACTCAGATATTTGCAGCAGCCCACCAAATTCTCTCTTTTCACTGCCATGATGGATGATAGTGTTTCATCTAGAGCCAAAATAAGGAAATCAGTCAGAATTGGATCGATATCCAAGATCAATATCGGATCGTTGCATCCTTAACATTAACCCAAGCCACGACCTTTTCCTAAACCTGACCAAACTGGACCGCTTCACAACGCTAAACACTTGTTAAAATGGCGTCTCGCACAGGCTGCTGTGAGACGCTGAGGGCCACGCCTCAGTAATGAATACACGGCCGGAGCAGCTGCTCTGAGCGGCTAATATCTCCATGGATGGGCGCCGCGTGTGTCGGCATGTGTGGCCGAGGAGCGTCGGTATTTGAAGACCTTGGAATGAGACCAGGTTGGATAGACAGACAGGAAGTAACTAACGGCTCTGTTATAATGAGAAATACACTGTCTGACTATTATCTCATGTTTTCAGGCAACACACACATTAGTGCATCCATCACTGTAATATAATGAACACACACACAGACGGCAGGGTCATTACAATGTGTGTGTGTCTCAGGCAACAACGCACACACACAGTAAACAGCCTTTACAATGACAAAGTGAAATGTTAAAAGACAGAAAGATAAAATATTTAAAAGTGAAAGTCGGCAGATAATTTGATTGACAGGTCCAACTCACTGTTGGGTTCATGGTGGGAAGGCGGTGAGGGATCTGTCCTGGTTGCTGGTCGGCAGGGGTGTTCTGGGCCTGAAATTCAGCCGGGGACTTTGAAACAGAGACGCCTTTTATGCTGGACTTTCACCCTCGAGACCGGTGTTCGTTTGCCGGGTGAAACAAAAAGTCAACATTAAATATTTTTATTTAGGTTACAAAAGTTCCTTTCCTTACTAACTAACTAAAACCACATGGGAAACAAACACCGATCTCCTGGGTGAAAGTCTGGTTTCTGGCCCACTGTCCACCCCAACCACCTTCTTACTAGTGCTTTACTGTTATTTATATGCTACACCTGCTTTTAGCCTTCAGAAACTACACTACAGGGCTTCCCCTTAACGTAACGTAGATTATGTAAGTTGCGTAAGTTAACTGACGTACATCACATAGTAAACCCTATTTAACCCAAACCATCTTTTCCTAAACCTAATGAAGTACTTTTGGTACTAAACCTTATCAAATAGCAACATTTCACAACGTTACAGTTTTTTTGGATTGCTTACACACTAAAATTAAAAGTAGTACACTATTCGTTAAGCTTACACTCAAGAAGCAAAACATCAGCCCATATTTTTTTATTACAAAACTCTACACACAGTGATTTGCAAAACACTAAACACACTTAACATACATTACACACAAAAATCTATCATGAAGTCACTTCCTTGCAATACCAAAGCACTGACTGTCAAATTACCGCACCATCCAACCAAATGGTTCAACACAGTCATCAGGTGTGCAAACACTTGTTTGCTTAATTGTAGACACACCGATCAGGTGTATAAGCACATCGGTCTTCAAGCACAATGGAAAGAATCAGAGAAAGAGTAAGACGAGGAGGAGAACGAGGAGGAGGACAAGGAGGAGGAGGAAGGGGAGGAGGAGGAATCAACAGAGGAAGAGGAAGACAAGAAGGTGCTCAAAGAGGACCGAATCTGACAAATGAGATCCGCGCAACACTGGTTGACCACGTTGTCAACCACGGCCTGACGCTGAGGGAGGCTGGACTGCGAGTACAGCCAAATCTATGCCGAGTAGAGGTCGACCGATATGGTTTTTTTCACGCCGATTCCGATGCCGATACCGATGCCGATACCGATCTTTTGAAATCCGGGTCGGCCGATGGCCGATTAATGCTGCCGATTTATTTTGGCCGATATTTGGCCGATATTTGCTTGGTTTTTAACCTCTATTTGAAAGATAAAATGTAAAAGAAATGATAATTACTTAACATAGACAAACTTTCTCAACAAAAACATTTATTGAACACTTGAACAATGAACAATCTGCATTCTGCACTTATAAATTAAAAATGTATAATGTAAAAAACATATATAAATAAATTGTATAAATGTAAAAAAAATAAAAAACAAAACGGGTAAGAAGAAATAAACTGTCAAATATACTTTTTAATGAAAAAATAAATAAAGTTTAAAGTTTTTAGTGCAATTTACTTAGCAGCTCCATCTCCTTGTTTCTGAGGGAAGGAAGATTTGTACAACAATACAAAAAGGAATGTGAATAATATTATATTTAGTTTCAATCTAAATTCCAGACCCTGAGTCTTCAGCCCACCCATTCTCCACTGAAAGTTCTTAGGCTAATACTTTATATAAATATAAAGGAGTAATAAGAATTGAATCCTTACCGTTAGCTCCTTAGGCACTGGATGAGGTCTGCTGCTCACTCGGCTGGAAAATGACTCTAGCGGCAGCGCGCGTCAAACACGTGTTCCACGACAACACTAGGCTGCCCACAGATGCGCCTGCCTAATAATCGGCTTGAAATACTTGGATATTGGCCGATGCCGATTATGTTAAAAAATGCCATAAATCGGCCGATTAATCGTCCGACCGATTAATCGGTCGACCTCTTCAGTAACTGCTTACAGTACTGTATTCTATGCACTATCAGCACTTCTGTTACCTTTTCCTGTTAAATTACTGTACTATTGTATACTGTTTTTATTTTTCTACATAGGATTGAGGGTCAGGAACGACAAGGGATAAGGCCTCCTATGTTCACAGAACAGCAAGAGAGGGAGATAGTAAACATGGTTTTGGCTGCAATAACCACGCCAGTTTCAACGATATCCATCAGGTCTCAACATCAACACTGGCACAAATCCTAAAAAAAAACATATCCAAATGAAGCAAATTTATCGAGTGCCTTTCGAGCGCAATTCCGAAAGGGTGAAACGACTGCGGCATGATTATGCAGAGGTATGTATTCACTTTAGCAGTGTGATCTTGCATAGTGTCTCATAATCTTTTACTGTACTGTAATATGTATACTAGATCCACACTGAACTACACAATTTTGCCTGACACTGTTTTTCAGAGAGTTTTACGAATGGATGCAGAGGAGATCCAGCATGAGTTCATTTACGTAGATGAGGCTGGGTTCAACCTGACGAGAACACGAAGGAGGGGAAGAAACATCATTGGCCACAGGGCTATAGTCAACGTCCCAGGGCAACGTGGGGGTAATATAACACACAGCCATTACACAGAATGGGGTCCTCCCCCGCCATGCCCATATGGGCCCTTACAACACAGCACTCATACTTACATTCTTGGACCAATTGCACAACATAACAGCAGCAAATCAAATCGATCATATGCAATACCAATACATTGTTGTCTGGGATAATGTGTCTTTCTACCGCTCTGCTCTGGTTCAGAACTGGTTTCAGCAACATCCACATTTCACCGTCCTATATCTTCCACCATACTCTCCATTCCTCAACCCTATAGAAGAGTTTTTCTCGGCATGGCGGTGGAAGGTATATGATCTCCGTCTCCAGGCTGAGGTACCCCTCATCCAAGCCATGGAGGAGGCCTGTGACCAGATGGAGGTAGCAGCAATGCAAGGATGGATTCGTCATTCAAGACGTTTCTTTCCAAGGTGTCTTGCTAATGACAACATTGCCTGCGATGTTGATGAAATCCTCTGGCCAGATCCAGCTAGGCGAAGAGACAATGTCTAGTTTTTTGGGGGGGGTTTTTACAGTAAACTTACAGTACAATACGTAAAGTGACTGCAACATTGGTCTTGTGTAGTGTTTGGTGAATTTACATTATATTTGTACTTTGTTGATGGTAGCCTACTCTAATCATAGGGAAGTAGAAGTGCTAAAAGTGTTTTAGGTTTATCACAGCAGAGTCTAACTCGTGCAAACAGAGTATAGTAATGTGGAACGTGTGTGTTTCATATGGTAACAAAGTGTGGTTTTTAAACAGAAGTGTATAGTTTTTACAATAGTGTTTAATTATGCAAAGGATCTGTAGTGTTTTGCTATTTGGTTGTGTGGTTGTGCTAATTGTGTGTAGTGTTTTGAAAACACGGGCCCACGTGCTTAAGCAATCCAAAAAAACTGTAATAACATGCCATTTCAAAATTGTGGGGTTTTGCAACATTAACATGTACTTTTATTTTGAAAGTGTAACAGGACATTTCACAGTTATTCTTGCTAACTTGACCGCAGAGCCCTACACTTCAAAAAACCAAGAGTGGTGAAAAGAGTTTTGGATGACGCGACAGGAAGCTCCATGACATTTAGCTGTTTGATGTTTTAGTTCGTGCTCCATCCTCCAATCACGTTTTTACTTACAAAATGTGGTGGGCGGGCCTTTGTGATGTCACAGACTAAATAATGGAGATGATAGAGGCAGCATCTCCATGGCAACTCCTTGTCACCATGGTTACACCACATCCAGCACTACAGAAAACAAAAAGCTGTGTGTGTGTGTGTGTGTGTGTGTGTTACTGTGTGTGTGTGTGTGTGTGTGTTACTGTGTGTGTGTTTGTCTGTGTGTGAGTGTGTGTGTTATTGTGTGTGTGTGAGTGTGTGTGTTATTGTGTGTGTGTTTGTGTGTGTGTGTGTGTGTGAGTGTGTGTGTTATTGTGTGTGTGTGTGTGTGTGTGTGTGTGTGTGTGTGTGAGTGTGTGTGTTATTGTGTGTGTGTGTGTTACTGTGTGTGTGTGTTTGTCTGTGTGAGAGTGTGTGTGTTATTGTGTGTGTGTGTGTGTGTTTGTGTGTGTGTGTGTTTGTCTGTGTGTGAGTGTGTGTGTGTGTTACTGTGTGTGTGTTTGTCTGTATGAGAGTGTGTGTGTGTGTGTGTGTTTGTGAGTCTGTGTGTGTGTGTTTGTCTGTATGAGAGTGTGTGTGTTACTGTGTGTGTGTGTTACTGTGTGTGACTGTGTGTGTGTCTCAGTTGGATCTCTGCAGCCAATCAGTGTTTTATTTTGTTGTCTCAGAGGAGGAAGTGACATCAGCACTGCCTTATCACCAGCAAACAGCGACGGAAAGAGACAACGCAGCTCGACCTGTTTCCATCAGTCTGCCAGCTTTGACTGGAAACAGACAAAATTATCTCTCTTTACAGACTGACTGTCTGTCTCTCTGTCTCTCCCAGTCAGACAGAAACATGTCTGCTATCAAAACTGTGATGAAAGTTAATTTAATTTCTTCAGTTTAAAATCTCAGTTCCAGTCAGATCTGGATGTTTGAGACACAGAGGTGCTCTTAGCCATGTTTCTCCAGAGGGTCCCGACTGACCTGCAAGAACTGAATAATTCACTTCATTCATTTAAAATAAACTAGTCATTATTACTTACAGAGAGATAGAGAGCGTGCGAGCATGGACAGAAGTGTCGACGTGATGTAAATCTGTCTCTGATCATAATGCCTGATGTTCCTCTGCAGCTCTGTGGTTTATCAGTGAAGCAGACTGGAGTCTGTTAACAGAAGAATGCTGTCTCATCTATAAAGTGTCTGCATCCTCACAGCTCTGCATTAGTAGAAACTCTGATGAACTGGTCATGGGTCACATGTCTCTCTCGTCCAGCTGCTGTCTCTCCCTCTTCGCCTCCTTCAGTCCTCGTGCATAACTGCCTGCTGTTGACTGTGTAGCTGCTGTGGCTGCTTTACATACAGGATGTTGGTGTTTAGGTTTTCTGTCGCTGAGGTGTAAAATGTGCTAAAGGTTGACAAGCTCAGACACAGGAAGAAGGGATGTGGGCCCAAATGCAGAGCTGACTCAGGTGAATCCTGGTAACTTACAGAAAACTGAGGGTGGGCAGACCAGGGAATGAACCAAAATCCAAAGAGCATGAAAAAGAAAAAGTCAATCTAAGCAAGACCATAATCCACAATAATACACTGGTGACACACTAGTGAAACACTGCCGAATCACTTCTGACACACTGGTGAAACACTGGTCACACACTGGTGAAACACTGTCGAATCACTTTTGAAACACTGGTGAAACACTGGTCACACACTGGTCACACAGTGGTGAAGCAGATGTAGAAACACTGGTCACACAGTGGTGAAGCAGATGTAGAAACACTGGTCACACAGTGGTGAAACAGATGTAGAAACACTGGTCACACAGTGGTGAAGCAGATGTAGAAACACTGGTCACACAGTGGTGAAGCAGATGTAGAAACACTGGTCACACAGTGGTGAAACAGATGTAGAAACACTGGTCACACGGTAGTGAAACATGTAGAAACATTGGTCACACAGTGGTGAAACATGTGGAAACACTGGTCACACAGTGGTGAAACAGATGTAGAAACACTGATCACACAGTGGTGAAGCAGATGTAGAAACACTGGTCACACAGTGGTGAAACATGTAGAAACACTGGTCACACAGTGGTGAAACAGATGTAGAAACACTGGTCACACAGTGGTGAAGCAGATGTAGAAACACTTGTCACACAGTAGTGAAACAGATGTAGAAACACTTGTCACACAGTGGTGAAACAGGTAAAAACAAAGGTAGAAGCACTGGTCACACAGAGGTGAAAAAAATGTAAAAACAGATGTAGAAACAGGTAAAAACAAAGGTAGAAACACTGGTCACACAGAGGTGAAACAGGTAAAAACAAAGGTAGAAGCACTGGTCACACAGAGGTGAAAAAAAGGTAAAAACAGATGTAGAAACAGGTTAAAACAAAGGTAGAAACACTGGTCACACAGAGGTGAAACAGGTAAAAACAAAGGTAGAAGCACTGGTCACACAGAGGTGAAAAAAAGGTAAAAACAGATGTAGAAACAGGTAAAAACAAAGGTAGAAACACTGGTCACACAGTGGTGAAACATGTGGAAACACTGGTCACACAGTGGTGAAGCAGATGTAGAAACACTGGTCACACAGTGGTGAAACAGATGTAGAAACACTGGTCACACGGTAGTGAAACATGTAGAAACATTGGTCACACAGTGGTGAAACATGTGGAAACACTGGTCACACAGTGGTGAAACAGATGTAGAAACACTGATCACACAGTGGTGAAGCAGATGTAGAAACACTGGTCACACAGTGGTGAAACATGTAGAAACACTTGTCACACAGTAGTGAAACAGATGTAGAAACACTTGTCACACAGTGGTGAAACAGGTAAAAACAAAGGTAGAAGCACTGGTCACACAGAGGTGAAAAAAATGTAAAAACAGATGTAGAAACAGGTAAAAACAAAGGTAGAAACACTGGTCACACAGAGGTGAAACAGGTAAAAACAAAGGTAGAAGCACTGGTCACACAGAGGTGAAAAAAAGGTAAAAACAGATGTAGAAACAGGTAAAAACAAAGGTAGAAACACTGGTCACACAGTGGTGAAACATGTGGAAACACTGGTCACACAGTGGTGAAGCAGATGTAGAAACACTGGTCACACATTGGTGAAGCAGATGTAGAAACACTGGTCACACAGTAGTGAAGCAGATGTAGAAACACTTGTCACACAGTGGTGAAACATGTGGAAACACTGGTCACACAGTGGTGAAGCAGATGTAGAAACATTGGTCACACAGTGGTGAAACATGTGGAAACACTGGTCACACAGTGGTGAAACATGCGGAAACACTGGTCACACAGTGGTGAAACAGATGTAGAAACACTGGTCACACAGTGGTGAAGCAGATGTAGAAACACTGGTCACACAGTGATGAAACATGTGGAAACACTGGTCACACAGTGGTGAAACAGGTGTAGAAACACTGGTCACACAGTGGTGAAGCAGATGTAGAAACACTGGTCACACAGTGGTGAAACATGTAGAAACACTGGTCACACAGTGGTGAAACAGATGTAGAAACACTGGTCACACAGTGGTGAAACATGTGGAAACACTGGTCACACAGTGGTGAAACATGTAGAAACACTGGTCACACAGTAGTGAAACATGTAGAAACACTGGTCACACGGTAGTGAAACATGTAGAAACATTGGTCACACAGTGGTGAAACATGTGGAAACACTGGTCACACAGTGGTGAAACAGATGTAGAAACACTGGTCACACAGTGGTGAAGCAGATGTAGAAACACTGGTCACAAAGTGGTGAAGCAGATGTAGAAACACTGGTCACACAGTGGTGAAACAGATGTAGAAACACTGGTCACACAGTGGTGAAGCAGATGTAGAAACACTGGTCACACAGTGGTGAAACAGATGTAGAAACACTGGTCACACAGTGGTGAAACATGTGGAAACACTGGTCACACAGTGGTGAAACAGATGTAGAAACACTGGTCACACAGTGGTGAAACAGATGTAGAAACACTGGTCACACAGTGGTGAAACAGATGTAGAAACACTGGTCACACAGTGGTGAAGCAGATGTAGAAACACTGGTCACACAGTGGTGAAGCAGATGTAGAAACACTGGTCACACAGTGGTGAAACATGTAGAAACACTGGTCACACAGTGGTGAAACAGATGTAGAAACACTGGTCACACAGTGGTGAAACAGATGTAGAAACACTGGTCACACAGTGGTGAAACAGATGTAGAAACACTGGTCACACGGTAGTGAAACATGTAGAAACATTGGTCACACAGTGGTGAAACATGTGGAAACACTGGTCACACAGTGGTGAAACAGATGTAGAAACACTGATCACACAGTGGTGAAGCAGATGTAGAAACACTGGTCACACAGTGGTGAAACATGTAGAAACACTGGTCACACAGTGGTGAAACAGATGTAGAAACACTGGTCACACAGTGGTGAAGCAGATGTAGAAACACTTGTCACACAGTAGTGAAACAGATGTAGAAACACTTGTCACACAGTGGTGAAACAGGTAAAAACAAAGGTAGAAGCACTGGTCACACAGAGGTGAAAAAAATGTAAAAACAGATGTAGAAACAGGTAAAAACAAAGGTAGAAACACTGGTCACACAGAGGTGAAACAGGTAAAAACAAAGGTAGAAGCACTGGTCACACAGAGGTGAAAAAAAGGTAAAAACAGATGTAGAAACAGGTAAAAACAAAGGTAGAAACACTGGTCACACAGTGGTGAAACATGGAAACACTGGTCACACAGTGGTGAAGCAGATGTAGAAACACTGGTCACACATTGGTGAAGCAGATGTAGAAACACTGGTCACACAGTAGTGAAGCAGATGTAGAAACACTTGTCACACAGTGGTGAAACATGTGGAAACACTGGTCACACAGTGGTGAAGCAGATGTAGAAACATTGGTCACACAGTGGTGAAACATGTGGAAACACTGGTCACACAGTGGTGAAACATGCGGAAACACTGGTCACACAGTGGTGAAACAGATGTAGAAACACTGGTCACACAGTGGTGAAGCAGATGTAGAAACACTGGTCACACAGTGATGAAACATGTGGAAACACTGGTCACACAGTGGTGAAACAGATGTAGAAACACTGGTCACACAGTGGTGAAGCAGATGTAGAAACACTGGTCACACAGTGGTGAAACATGTAGAAACACTGGTCACACAGTGGTGAAACAGATGTAGAAACACTGGTCACACAGTGGTGAAACATGTGGAAACACTGGTCACACAGTGGTGAAACATGTAGAAACACTGGTCACACAGTAGTGAAACATGTAGAAACACTGGTCACACAGTGATGAAACAGATGTAGAAACACTGGTCACACAGTGGTGAAACATGTGGAAACACTGGTCACACAGTGGTGAAACAGATGTAGAAACACTGGTCACACAGTGGTGAAGCAGATGTAGAAACACTGGTCACAAAGTGGTGAAGCAGATGTAGAAACACTGGTCACACAGTGGTGAAACAGATGTAGAAACACTGGTCACACAGTGGTGAAGCAGATGTAGAAACACTGGTCACACAGTGGTGAAACAGATGTAGAAACACTGGTCACACAGTGGTGAAACATGTGGAAACACTGGTCACACAGTGGTGAAACAGATGTAGAAACACTGGTCACACAGTGGTGAAACAGATGTAGAAACACTGGTCACACAGTGGTGAAACAGATGTAGAAACACTGGTCACACAGTGGTGAAGCAGATGTAGAAACACTGGTCACACAGTGGTGAAGCAGATGTAGAAACACTGGTCACACAGTGGTGAAACATGTAGAAACACTGGTCACACAGTGGTGAAACAGATGTAGAAACACTGGTCACACAGTGGTGAAACAGATGTAGAAACACTGGTCACACAGTGGTGAAACAGATGTAGAAACACTGGTCACACAGTGGTGAAACATGTGGAAACACTGGTCACACAGTGGTGAAACATGTAGAAACACTGGTCACACAGTGGTGAAACATGTAGAAACACTGGTCACACAGTGATGAAACAGATGTAGAAACACTGGTCACACAGTGGTGAAACATGTGGAAACACTGGTCACACAGTGGTGAAACAGATGTAGAAACACTGGTCACACAGTGGTGAAGCAGATGTAGAAACACTGGTCACACAGTGGTGAAAGATGTAGAAACACTGGTCACACAGTGGTGAAACAGATGTAGAAACACTGGTCACACAGTGGTGAAGCAGATGTAGAAACACTGGTCACACAGTGGTGAAACATGTAGAAACACTGGTCACACAGTGGTGAAACAGATGTAGAAACACTGGTCACACAGTGGTGAAGCAGATGTAGAAACACTTGTCACACAGTAGTGAAACAGGTAAAAACAAAGGTAGAAGCACTGGTCACACAGAGGTGAAAAAAATGTAAAAACAGATGTAGAAACAGGTAAAAACAAAGGTAGAAACACTGGTCACACAGAGGTGAAACAGGTAAAAACAAAGGTAGAAGCACTGGTCACACAGAGGTGAAAAAAAGGTAAAAACAGATGTAGAAACAGGTAAAAACAAAGGTAGAAACACTGGTCACACAGTGGTGAAACATGTGGAAACACTGGTCACACAGTGGTGAAGCAGATGTAGAAACACTGGTCACACATTGGTGAAACAGATGTAGAAACACTGGTCACACAGTGGTGAAACATGTAGAAACACTGGTCACACAGTGGTGAAGCAGATGTAGAAACACTGGTCACACAGTGGTGAAACATGTAGAAACACTGGTCACACAGTGGTGAAACATGTGGAAACACTGGTCACACAGTGGTGAAACATGTGGAAACACTGGTCACACAGTGGTGAAACAGATGTAGAAACACTGGTCACACAGTGGTGAAACAGATGTAGAAACACTGGTCACACAGTGGTGAAACAGATGTAGAAACACTGGTCACACAGTGGTGAAGCAGATGTAGAAACACTGGTCACACAGTGGTGAAACATGTAGAAACACTGGTCACACAGTGGTGAAACATGTAGAAACACTGGTCACACAGTGGTGAAACAGATGTAGAAACACTGGTCACACAGTGGTGAAACATGTAGAAACACTGGTCACACAGTGGTGAAACATGTAGAAACACTGGTCACACAGTGGTGAAAGATGTAGAAACACTGGTCACACAGTGGTGAAACAGATGTAGAAACACTGGTCACACAGTGGTGAAACATGTGGAAACACTGGTCACACAGTGGTGAAACAGATGTAGAAACACTGGTCACACAGTGGTGAAGCAGATGTAGAAACACTGGTCACAAAGTGGTGAAGCAGATGTAGAAACACTGGTCACACAGTGGTGAAACAGATGTAGAAACACTGGTCACACAGTGGTGAAGCAGATGTAGAAACACTGGTCACACAGTGGTGAAACATGTAGAAACACTGGTCACACAGTGGTGAAACAGATGTAGAAACACTGGTCACACAGTGGTGAAACATGTAGAAACACTGGTCACACAGTGGTGAAACAGATGGAAACACTGGTCACACAGTGGTGAAGCAGATGTAGAAACACTGGTCACAAAGTGGTGAAACAGATGTAGAAACACTGGTCACACAGTGGTGAAACAGATGTGGAAACACTGGTCACACAGTGGTGAAACAGATGTAGAAACACTGGTCACACAGTGGTGAAGCAGATGTAGAAACACTGGTCACACAGTGGTGAAACAGATGTAGAAACACTGGTCACACAGTGGTGAAACATGTAGAAACACTGGTCACACAGTGGTGAAACAGATGTAGAAACACTGGTCACACAGTGGTGAAACAGATGTAGAAACACTGGTCACACAGTGGTGAAAGATGTAGAAACACTGGTCACACAGTGGTGAAACATGTAGAAACACTGGTCACACAGTGGTGAAACAGATGTAGAAACACTGGTCACACAGTGGTGAAACATGTGGAAACACTGGTCACACAGTGGTGAAACAGATGTAGAAACACTGGTCACACAGTGGTGAAGCAGATGTAGAAACACTGGTCACACAGTGGTGAAACAGATGTAGAAACACTGGTCACACAGTGGTGAAACATGTGGAAACACTGGTCACACAGTGGTGAAACAGATGTAGAAACACTGGTCACACAGTGGTGAAGCAGATGTAGAAACACTGGTCACACAGTGGTGAAGCAGATGTAGAAACACTGGTCACACAGTGGTGAAACAGATGTAGAAACACTGGTCACACAGTGGTGAAGCAGATGTAGAAACACTGGTCACAAAGTGGTGAAACAGATGTAGAAACACTGGTCACACAGTGGTGAAACAGATGTGGAAACACTGGTCACACAGTGGTGAAACAGATGTAGAAACACTGGTCACACAGTGGTGAAGCAGATGTAGAAACACTGGTCACAAAGTGGTGAAACAGATGTAGAAACACTGGTCACACAGTGGTGAAACAGATGTAGAAACACTGGTCACACGGTGAAACATGTAGAAACACTGGTCACACAGTGGTGAAACATGTGGAAACACTGGTCACAATGTCGTGGAGCAGATGTAGAAACACAAGTGGAAACAATGAACTTTTGAGTTATATACACAAGGGTCGGTGAAGATAACAGGGCGGAGGTGAACCACGAAAGGCAATCAGGGAGCACACAGACAGGAAGCAAAACAAGACGACACCAGAGGGCAGACAAATATGAAAAAAACAGGAAACAAGAAACACAAACACCAATAATGCCAGAACCGTGACAAGAAAAGCTCTTAAGACAAAATCATTGTTTTATGTAATGGCCCTAAAATGATGAAATTCCAGACCTGATGCTGAGTCACGGTTTGTTTATTCATCTTAAGAAGCAAAGTAATTCTATTGGTATGTGAGACGTCATTATGTTTCACAGTGGTGTTCTTTTCAAACAGTTTCATCCTTCTGCCATCTGAGTCGCTGTTTCTCATGTGTCCAGGTTATGAGTGGAAGCATGGGTCAGCGTTTCTGTGGAGGACGGCACATTCTCCCGTTTGCTTACAAAGTCATGTGTGGTCTTTCTTTGTGCGCTTGCAGCGTTTAGAAATGAGGCCCCTGGACAGGTAACCTCAGCATCCAACAGGAAGTCAGGAAACCCTCCTGCTGCAGAGCCTGTTCTAAATATATCACTGTGTCTGTTACTGCGTGCGTGTAATGCGATGTGATTGGCTGACAGCTCCAGTGTTTCTGCTCCAGTTGAGTTGATGGACGGCGGATTTTATATTTCAGTTACGGGGGCATAAAAACACAGGGGATAAGAGGTTCAGAGGTTAAAGGTTAAAAGTGAAAACAGCAGTATCAGATCAAATGTTCTACCTCTTCATCACCACATGCCTTCTCCATCTTTGAGTCTCAGTCTGTTTGAAGATGATTAAAATGACCAACAGCAACAACAACAATATTAAAATAATGTATATAATATCAATAACACTACACCACTTTGACCATGTACATCTGAACGTGTGTATTAGTGACGTCGTATTACTGGCTGAGGATTTCTCAGTCTGACGAGCTGCTGCAGCTTCGCCTCTTATTCAAATGAGAAATTCTGTTTGTATTTTTAATTTAATTTTCTTAAAATCCTGTTTTCCCTGAAGGCGTGATGATGAGCATTAGGGTGAGTGTTTGAAGTTTAATCCTCTGGGAGCAGAATCTCTGGTCTTCTCTCTCTTTCGCTGGTGTTGTGGTCTGTTTGACTGAACCTGGCAGACCTGAAGCCTCATTACAAAATCTAAAATTCTGTCTCGTCTCAGTTTAGGACGACAGTCAGGACTTTTGATGTTACAGGAACATGTTACCTGCATTTGGAAGAAATCCTGTCTTATCTTATTTAGCTGTTACCAAAATAAAAAAAGTTAGGATGGCATAGATTGCATATGACTTATCTCGTGTAAAGGACCAGCAGTTAGGAAAGGTTTATGTAACCCTGGCCCCAGGTGAGAAGAGGTCAGTCCTCCACCTGTGACCTGATTTTCAGTGTTTAGAGGAAAAAACTATTTCTTTCACCGAGTTTGTGTGTTTTCAGTTGTCACTTTGTCTTTTCTGAATACTGCTGAGAGCACACACACATGGCCTTGTGGCACTATCTTTGTGGGGACGTCACTGACGTAATGTAAGCCCCTAACCCCAACCATGATAACTACATGACTAACTCCACCTAATTCTAACCTGAACCCTAAAAAAAACCCTTGATCCTTAAATGGCCCTTTAAACTTGTGGGGTCCAGCCTTTTGGTACCTACAAAGCTGTGGGCCCCCGCAAGTATAGTTGAATCCTGGTTTCTGGACCCCACAAATGTAGTTAAACAAGCCCACACACACACACACACACACCGGCCGGAGGAGGCTAACAGCTGATGGGGGGAGATGAAAAGAGGAGAAAATAGAGGGGGAGGTTATCTTCAGGTTGAGGGATGGAGACAGACACCCCCTCCCCCCTCCTCACCCTTCAGGGGGATTAAGGACATGAAGCAGGATGAAGGGGGGGGGGGGGGAAAGGAAGAGGGAAGAAGACATGAACTTCCAAACGTTTCTCTGTCAGTGTCTCAGAAATTATGTGTTCGGATGTAGCGCCCTCTTCAGTATCATCACAGTCTGTGACCTGTGATAGTTATTTAAAGCAGTGATGGTAACTGAAGAGGCAGGAAGTCCAAAGAATAAACAAATCCAACCTGAAGAACGAACAGAAAAACAGTAAATCCACAACATGGCAGAGTAATCCAGGAACAGAAAGAAACACTCGACAATGTAGGAAAACAATCTGACAAAGACAAAGAGAACACACAAACCCAAATACAAAGAGGGAGGTGACACGACGAGGCACCGGTGGACACCATCAGGGAAGATCTACGCGATAATACACAAGAGGTAGAACACTCCAAAATAAAACAGGAAGTGAAGCACAAATAAACACATGAGGACGGATTAACAAAATAAAACAGAATTAAAAAAACTCAAAACCATTACACAGAAAAAGGTCTGTATGTCACAGAGCAAAGGGAGTCTCAGAACCAATCACAGAATCAGAAATCTTTATTGTCATTGCACCAATAGTGCAAAAAGATTTGCTGTGCAACTCCTAGAACTAAAGGAAAACACTGTACTGTACACACACTCATTCATTCACACTCATAATTTAAAAAGCTACTGTACTGAATAATAAAAACTAATTTCTATATTATACTACGTTCCACAGTGTTCTGGGTTATTGCACAAGATAGCAGTGTGTATAATTAAATATTCTCTGTGCTGAAGAAAGTATTGCACATAATGTTAAAGGTTATTTCTCAAGTGTGACCTCTATGATTGATTAACAGGTTGTGGTCAAGTTCAGAGGGATGATGATGATGATGATGATGATGATGATGGCGTGATGAAAAGGGGGAAGTAGGAAGTGTTTCCTGCAGCAACAGCAGAGGAAACGGCTGCTGATGATACAGATGATCAACACCATTAATACACTGGTGACCAACACTATGAACACAAACCGTCTCCGCCTCCTCCACAGGCTGATTCAGGCAGGAAAAGCTGCCGTCAGTCATCAGGAAGAGGAGCTGCACCGTCAAACGAGTCTGGCTGTTTGAAACAGAGTCAGCTGCATCGCTGCCTCGCTGCTGTAGCAGACAGGACCCTCAGAAGGAATCTTCTAAGAACGCTGGTTTCAAACAGCCTATTATGGCAGCGTTCATGTGACATCAGCACGCCGTCCTGCTTCTCTTCTGGCTGTGAGTCACTCGCTTTAGCGTCAGCTAGCTAGTTGTTAAAACGCAAATAGCTAACAGGCGCCTCAGAAATCAAGGGCTAATAAGATAGATAGTGTTCAGTTCTTGCTAACTTTTCAAAAACTGAAGCAACAAAAGTACTAAAAACTTTTAAAAACATACATTTGTAGCCGATTTTCGGCATGTTTGTCCGCCAACTTGTCAAGTTTTTGTGACCTGCCGCAGGCACACAGATTTATGGGTAGAAGGCAGCATCGATGTCCCGTTAGACACCTTCTGAGACAGCATTTTACCCATTGCAAACACAGCCAGAGTGTTCAGCTCCTGAAGATCAGCTGACAACATGGCCACATTTGTAACGGTGGCTGTTCTGCCTCCTTCATCACGGGTTTCCAGTGAAGCTCAGAGCTGTGAGTTTGGAGAAATGAAACCTCTGCTTTTCTACTGTAGTTAGGTTCACCACAGCGTTAATTAGGAAAAACTTTCAAGCAGGTTACATGATCTTCAGCTGGAGGTTTTAAACTATCCACGATGTTCAGAGAAAGTAAAACCAAGAGAGGTGCGTGTGTGTTGACAGGCTTGAGTAATGGAACACATGGAACAGTGTTACGTAATTAGGATACAGAAAAATGTTAAAAGTTACAAAATGTAATCAGATTGCCAATACATTTATTTAAATTGGGGATTATTAACAGGGTTAAAATCTAAAAATGCATTTTTAAAATAATAACTAATTAAATAAATTTAAACTACCATGCACGTGTGAATACATTATCCCACAATACCGCTCGACTAAATTTTCTGCCACTGGAACCCTTAAACCATGGCCACTAACAAAAACGCCTTCACTGTGTCGAAATTTTGAATAAATTTCATTTTTAATTCAGAAAACAGGAACAATATAACCGTGCAGTGCAGCCTTTGCTTGCCGGCTATATAATTCCTGAGATGCTTCCCAGCATGCACCATGAGACACACACTCATGAGCAGGGTTGGGTTTTGTTTGGATTTATTACAGTTCCTATGCCTGAAATGAAAAAAGCTTTTTTAATATATTTTTTTTGTATTTAAAATTCTATAAATTGAACAATATATTAACTGTTTAAAGTGTACTTAAATTGAAAATTAAGTAAATACAAAACACAACAAATTTACCTAACAAATTCACAATATATAAAACCTAAACCACCGAACCCAACTACAGTAATTTAACACTAAATACCAGTTACAGTACTGACAGAGAAATCCATTTTGAGCTGGTATTCTTGCTACAAACTGGCTTCAAACTTCACAGGCTGTTTATTGTAGTTACCGTGTTCTCCAGTATTTCCAGGAGGTCAGTGAACGTGTCATGCCTGTCAGCAAATGTTTGATACGTGTAGAAGCCTTTCAATAATTTATTTTCCTACCTGTGATTGGCAGGTAGAGAGTTAGGGGGTGGGCGGGGGGCAGTTGTTGTTGTTACTGCTAGCCTGGGGGAGGGAACGTTAGGCTCAGGACAGAGAGGGTGAACAGCGAGAGAAATAAAAAGTGTAGCTCTCTGTTGAGGCAGGTTTGTTTCTTTGGCGTAGGCTGCATCTCACAGTAGCCTGTATTATAGCAGCATTAATAAAGACCGAGCGAAACCGGCTGTCGTCTCGTAGCCTTTGGTGGCAACGCTTCTAACGTGAGCACCAGAGCAAAAATATTTAAATCAACACAATACAAGTGGCACCAAAATTTGCATTGGAAATCAGTCCTGTAGGTACCGGTCGTATAGGAACCGGTTCCATATTGGCACTGGGTTTCAGTACCCAACCCTACTCATGAGGGCTCTCTGAACTGGGACCTCCAGAGGTGGCAGCAACAGCTCTGCTCAGCTAAGGTGAGAACACTTCAACACACCTGAAGCTACCTGACTGTACTGTGGCTCATTAGTAATCCAACTCGCTAAAAGACTTTAGAAAGTCAGTGTTACAGAGAAGCTGTCGTGGACGTCACACGCCTCCACCTGGTGAACACAAACACAAAGCGTTCAAAGTGTTAGAGAAGAAGACTCTCACTCAACGCCTGCAGAGAAAAGGCTTCAACACAGGTGAGCTGTTTCCTGGAGTGGAAGCAGGCCACGTAGGAAGGGCTGCGGAAGCAGAATTTCACAATAAGATGACATTTACCTGTGCTTTTGTTGACACAGACTGCTGACAGGCAGACTGAATGTTTGTAGATACAATATTCCCCATTACACAAAGTGAAGACAAAATCTGAAATCCAGTCTCTCTTCTCACTGATACCAACAGTGATGTGTTCAATACAAACAATAACTGGACTTTTAAAGTGACTCAAATAAACTGTCATGAATACCACCAATGTAATCACCAATCCTCATCACCTCATTAATACTGATTAGTACATAGTGATCCTGATAAAAAGTCCTGTTAGCCACAAATCAGTGCTATGTAGTGTTGTAGTGATGCAGTGTGACCACTGGAGGGCAGTAAATCCTCATATCAGTCAGTCCTCATCTTCACATCTCTTTTTGTCTTTTTACCAAACAAAGAAAATAAGAAAGAAACGATGAATGTACAAGAGATTTCAAAATAAAACAACTCTAAAACCAGGGGGAAAAAACAGGAAACACAGACATGTGGGAACAGCACTAACCCACAGTCTCCACTACTCATATCTACTTAGGAGTGTGGAAACATTCTATATATCGTCATGCTCAGCCACTCAAGCTCTGATTAAAATACCAAAATCACAGCTGAAAAGCGTCACTCTAAAGACAAATGAAGTTTTTCATTAAGTACAAGTCAAATTGTTTGCGTGTTTGGCGGAGTGGTGCATTGGCTCAGATGGTAGGATGTCAGACTTAAGTGTACAGTCATGTGCAGGTTCATGCGGATATATCCCAGTTATATATTTCTCTATTCTTTTTAATTTTCTTATATAACTTGCATTGTCTGTTCCAGATTTATATATTTCTATTTCATTTATGTCGACTGTATGTTTGTCTCTAAACTCAACCCCCCTTATTAGCAGGAAACCAAGGAGAGATGGTTGTATATCTTATTTTGCTGTATAGTTGCTCAAACACATTGCTTAATCACTCTTAGAATTATGTTGTGTATTAATCTATATATAGATGCAGTATATCTAGACAGTCAGCATATAACAAAGTGTATTCCTTGCTTTCAAAATCCAAAAAAAGAAAAATCTCAGAGGATAATAGAGAATTCAAAAGTGCATGGACAGATTTATCTGCTTTCACCACCACTACTATAGTCTACTTATATACTGTCATAAATGCATCAAAACATTGCACAGGAAACATGTAAGTTAAAGTAGCCAAAGAATCATAAATAGCCTACAGACCCACAGCAGCCAAAACATATGAACGAATGGTCATTTAGACCTATTAATAATGTTGAGGCTGTGGTATCTGCATTTTAAGGGCTAAAGAATCTTTTTGGTTGTTTTTTTTTCTGGCCCAGAAGGTAGCTGGCCCCAGCTTTAGTTGAGGTCAGCCTGTAGGGCCTGTAACGTACACTAGGTGGCAGCACTTCACCACAGAAGAAGAGTGTCTTCACTTTATGACCAGCTTCAAAACATCTTCAGCTGTAGGAATCAAAACATGAGACACATTTACAAAGAATAAAATGTGCTGAAGCTGATTCTCTGTAATAATAAACTGCACATGATTAATAGTTATACTGTTAATTCACTATTAATGCCAAATACCAACTTACTGGATAGATATATTTATACTGTATATATCAGCCTGTGATTTCTGGACTCCGATCAGTTCTTGGAGTCTTGGTCTGCGATATAGCTTGGAGTTACTCTGTTCAACGGTTTAGAAGGGAATTCTGGAAACTATTCAAGGGATAATAAAATCAGGGTAAATTGTTTTCTGCTTGTTGTTCCATAAAAAGCTTGGACCAACTGCTCATTTCTTTAATCTAATCAGCCATCACGCTGACTTGAGAAACAACGGGTCTGGGGCAGTGATGTATCTTCCAGTGCCCTGTGCTACCCAGGTGGGTCACACGAAATATCCACTGTGTGGCAGAGCAGGATGACTGGACAGGTGGCGTACAGTTTGGGTGGGGATTTGAATGGCTTTCCATTGGAGTGCTCCTAGCAGCTTTGCACTCCCAGCAGGCCACTGACCACCATGAGCGACTGAGCCAGCATAGTGAACCAGCAGAACTTGGGTCAGTTTCCGTTGTGCGAAACAAAATCAGAGTTGAATATCTTTGCACCTCCTTTCAGCTGTGTGATTTTAAACGACATTTCAGAAGTTTGAACATAAAATAAAAGCCTATGTTCTTGCAGGTGGACTTAAGTTCTTCAGGTAGAAAACAGGAACACTATTCACAGAGTGTTTATCACCATCTGCAGTGATTCACTTCAGAGCCCCAAATGTCAGGATCTTCCCACAGCAGGACTTGGCTATAAAGCCCGAACCCAACGACTGGACCACATGGGAAGCCAGTGACATCACGTGAATCTTGAACTGATATGACTCAACAGCTCAAAAGTCCATCTTATTCCTGCATGAACCTGCACATCACTGGCAGCTCCCACCAGGGTCCACATGGATAATGAAGCTTTTAACTATAACTGGTTCAGAGTTGGTCCTGATCCAGGATCCTGCTCATTCTGCTCATCATTAAGGCTCATTTCTGCAGATTCTTCCTTCAGTCTGATCTTCTCTGAAATCCAATTCTACTAGAATCTGCATTTTCCTTTATCGCCACCTACTAGTAAAATTCTTTCAAATGCAACTTGCTTAGCAAAACCATTTCTTCCCATTTACTGCATTCTTTTTATTCAGTGCTACAGTTTATACAGCAAAAGCAGATACAAGAAAAATAGGTGGTGAAGTGCACCTGACAGCTGACTCTCATCAACTCAAGAGGGCTCAGGAAAATAAAAACATGTGTCTGAACAATTCCAGAGTACAGAGGTGTCTAAAACTGCCTAAAAAAGACAGAAGCCGTCTGAAAATCATCAAAAGTTTTCATTCAGCATCCTGATCAACTACAGAAGCGAAAGCTGAAGACCTGGGCCCTGTTTCAGAAAGCCGGTTTAGTGAAAACTCGGAGTAAGTTGAGCCCGAGATGAGGGAAACTCTGGGTTTTCGGTTTCAGAGAGCGAGATCAGATAAACTCTAGGTCTGTAACCCCTGATGCTGTGAACCTAACCTGCTCAGGAGGAGGTTCACTTCAACTAACGCTGAGTTTCTCTCTGACTCCTCCCCTCCTGCGGAGCCTGAATTTCCTCATTCAGACCGTCGATTTCAAAGCACATATTGGAACAGAAACATCGAAATCACAGTTAAATAGGCTGTTAGTGTTTTTTTCAGCCAAACATGATCTTGAACATGACGTGTTTATGATCAATCTGTCATTGATGTATGGACAGAGAGTTATCTTTGGACATCTTGAATTTATCCTCAGCACAGAATCAAATCTATAAGCTCCACTGTCCTTTATAACTCAGTGACTCTGTGGACATTTAGGCAGCTGTCAGGTTGTCAACAGTTGCACAAAAACACTTTGGCTACAGTGCTGCCTTATAGGCTACTGTTTAAACTAATCTGTATAAAACTGATCAATGAACAGTAACCTTTCATCTTGTAGTCGCACAGATTGAACATTCCTCTCGTAGTTATCAGCTGGATATGATGTGAATATTTCTGAGTGAGGATGACTGCGGTGCAGCTGAAACAAATACATGTAGTTTAAAAGTGAGTTTTTCATTATCTGCTGATCGTCTGAATATGTTTTGACAGCATTTCATAAAAAACCAAATGAGCAACATTTTATTAATGTAACAAAGACGTCTAAAACTTCATAGTCAGTTTGAACCTAGACACATTTTACATTGCAAAAGAATCATTAATAGACCTGCTGAGTCGGACTGTCACTTTCCAATCACAGGTCCATGAGGAACCTTGACTGTGTCTAATCTGTTCCATTAATATTTTCATCTTCAGTTATTGCCACCGTCAGGTTCCAGCTGAATAAACAGGCCTGTAGCTGTTTAAAACAGGCTGGAGGAGAATTCCAGCACTTTATCATTCATTAAGGAAACTCCAGTCTGGTAAATGATGAATGAGCAGCTGTATAAAATGTAATATTGTCAACGTTTCGATCCTTCTTCCACTCCTGCGTTTTAGAGCCAATCATGGTCCATGTTGGCAGCGTTCATATTTCTAGCTCCACCCAATTAAAATGGAGGCTCTGCCTTTATTTACCCGTTGCCATGGTGAATTGTAGTATCGGAGCTCCATTGATGAGGCTTTTTTTCATCCCCACGCACGCGCTTCAATCAGGCTCAATATACTCAGGGTTGACTGAACTTATTCTGATCAGCTGTTCTGAAACGGCAAACTCTGAGTTTGCCCACTCAGAGTTCAGGTTTACACTCAGAGTTTGTTGAACCTGCTTTCTGAAACGGGGCTCTGATCTCTGTGCTTCATCACTGCAGCTCCATGCGCAGCTCACAGAGAGCAGACAGGTACTCATCGTTGTTTTCGTCACAGTCCAGAGCTTTCTCATAGAACTCCTCAGCTTTCTTCTTTTTGCCTTCAGCTTTGGCCACCAGACCCAACAGGCCGTAAGACTGGGCGTCGTTCTTGTCATAGGAGAGGTGCCGCTCTGCGATCATCTTCAGCTTCTAAAGTAAAAGAAGGAGGAACAACCTCTGAAGTAGTGACATCCACATAACCGGCAGAACCCAAGGTTTCCCAGAAGAACATTGCCAGCCTTCTCTCCCCAGGTGCATCGGTGAGCCCTGATCCTGAGGTGCTCTGACCCAGTTGTCTAGCCATCACAGTTTGGCCCTTATCAAAGTCACTCAAATCATTATGCTGCCCATATTTCCTGCGTCTAACACATCAACTGTGAGAACAAAATGTTCACTTGCTGCCTCATGTATCTCATCCACTGACAGGGGCCATGGTAACGAGATAATCACTTCACTTGTCAGTGGTAATAATGTTATGGCTGATCTGTGTTTATATGTATTCTAAATACACTACCAGTGAAAAGTTTGGACAGCTTAGAAGTTTCCTTTTCAAATATCTATTAAAATACCATCAAATTGATCAGAAATACAGTGTAGACATTGTTAATGTTGTAAATGACTATTTTAGCTGGAAATGGCTGATTTGTAATGGAATATCTACAGATGTACAGAGGCCCATTATCAGCAATCATCAGAGCTGTGTTCTAATGTTAGCATGTTGTATTTCCTAATCCAAGGTTATCACTTCAAAAGGCTAAATGATCATCAGAAAATCCTTTTTTTCTCCATTATTTTCAGCTAAACAGTGATTTGTGGGTCCATGAACCCAAACCACAAGTCTCATCACTGCCTGTACGTTATACTGTATGCACCTTATTGAGTAAATAAAGCTCGTTACAACAAGACCTGGTTATTGGAGCCACTCTCTGTAAAGGCAAACCCAGAGTCCTGACCAGACCTTTCACATCAATTTGAACTATCCAATCACCACAGAACACATTCACAATTTTTCATAACATTTGTTATGTACAACTGCATCAGCAGTCCTGATAACCTGATGCTCACCATAACGCACTGTTCCACTCCCATGTGTCCTGTGTTAAACGCAGACCCTGTTGAGTGAATAAAAACAGAGGGTAGATCAGTATGTTAGAGGGATACTGCCTACTGTGTAATGTTGTGATATTAATCTTTTCTAAAGTCTGTTTTTCCAAAGTTCAGTGGTTTGTAATAAAATCAATTATTTTGTTTTGTAGTTCTGATAAGTTAGATCTGTGAAGGTGAGTTTATTCAGTATAATGTCAATTATCTTTGGTTTTCAACACACACATGCAGATGTAGACCCACCTCAATGTAGTGAGGGATCGCTTTAGCTTCCTGTTTGGTGTGATAGAGATAAAAGTCAGCATAGTTCAGATGGAAAGCCTGAGTAGCGCCTTTGTCCGTTGCTAAATTCTGAAATGCCTGTTGGAACAGCTCCTCAGCCCTGACAGACAAAGACGTGATGATGATAAATTAGTTTTAACTAAAACAGACACAGAACAGAAAGACCAAGAACAAAAAGACAGAACATCACTGTAGCAGCGTAAACAGAGTACCTGCTTAAATTCATTTCCTGTCCATGCAGCAGTGCCAGATCAGCAATTGCGACAACAAATGAAGGCTTTATCTTAACGGCTTCTTCCAGGTGTTGAATACGCAGATGCTTCCACTGCTTCACCTCTAGTGTAATGCAGCACAACATAGCTTAGTTTCGATCTATAAATATTATAGGATTTCAAGGACCTTTAGACCTGTGTAAATGTGATTGTACCTTGTTTGTTGAAGGCCTTGCTGGTCTTGCATTTATGCTGCTTTTTCTTGTAGCACATAGCCAGCTGGTGGTGGATGAAAGCTGACTGGTTGGTCCTCTTCAGTGCTCGCCTCAGCAGATCAATAGACCACCTATCCTCCCCCTGGCATATGAAAGCATACAGTCAGTTCATTTTTAGACTGTAACTATATCCAACGAAGGTTAAAATCAAGGGCAACTGGACTTGGTTGAAGATACTGGAAGACGTTTCGTCCCTCATCCAAAGGACTTCTTCAGTTCTGACTGACTGGCAGGGAAACTCAGCTATTTAACCTCAGTGGGGTCGTTGGCCCGGGTCATCGATACCGCTGGTTCGTTAGTGTTCCTTGTTGCTGTGACGACAGTCGTTACAGTCGTTAAGACTACCTGTGGCCAAGACTGAACGACCATCGTTGGTATCTTCATCTGAGGCCAATAGGTTACGTTGGGAAGTGATGAAAGGACAGCATTGTAAGTGGGGGATAAGTGGTGGCGTAGACCCCCTCCTCTGTTCAATGATGGCTTCTCAACCCTGGTATAGATGGCTTCTTCTCTGTCTAAAATGTGCACCTGGTGGTCCTCAAACGAGTGTCCTCTGTCCTTCAGATGTAAGTAGACTGCAGAGTCTTGACCTGAGGAGTTGGCCCTTCTGTGTTAAGCCATGCATTTGTGTTGTGGTTGTTTAGTCTCCCCAATATACAGGTCTGTGCATTCCTCACTGCATTGGACCGCATACACTAGATTGCTTTTCTTGTGTTTGGGTGTGCGGTCTTTGGGATGTACCAGCATCTGTCTTAGTGTGTTCTTGGGTTTATCACAGGGATGTTATGTTTGTTGAAAATCCTCCTGAGTTTCTCTGATACTCCAGACACGTATGGAATCACAATGTTGTTGCGTTTGACCTTCTTTTCCTCCCCTGTAGTTTTGTTCTTCTTGGATCTTGTAGCTGTTTTCACAAAGGTCAATCTGCAGGCTCCTGTCCTCTTCAATGTGTACAGGTCCAGGAAGGCCAAACTGTTGTTGTGAACATCTTCTCGTGTGAACTTGATGTTACTGTCCACAGAGTTGATGTGTTCTGTGAAGGCTTGCACTTCCTGGCTTTTAATTTTGACCCAGGTGTCGTCCACATATCTGTACCAGTGGCTCGGTGCTATTCCTCTGAAGGAGTTGAGGGCTTTATTCTCCACTTCTTCCATGTAGATGTTTGCCACAATCGGGGATACCGGTGAGCCCATGGCGCCGCCATGCTTCTGTCTGTAGAATCCACCGTTGTACTGGAAGTAGGTGGTGTTTAGACAGAGGTCGAGTAATTTGCAGATTTGGTCAGGGCTGAGGCTAGTTCTGTTGTCCAGGGTGTTGTCTTGTGTTAGCCGTTTTGTATAGCATCTTTTCGACCACTCAAAGCGCTTTTACACTACACCTGAAACTCAACAAACATAACCTATTGGCCTCAGATGAAGATACCAACGATGGTCGTTCAGTCTTGGCCACAGGTAGTCTTAACGACTGTAACGACTGTCGTCACAGCAACAAGGAACACTAATGAACCAGCGGTATTGATGACCCGGGATAACGACCCCACTGAGGTTAAATAGCTGAGTTTCCCTACCAGTCAGTCAGAACTGAAGAAGTCCTTTGGATGAGGGACGAAACGTCTTCCAGTATCTTCAACCAAGTCCAGTTGCCCTTGATTTTAACCTTCGTTGGATAACTATGACCTGGATGACTGAGAATCTTCATAGACACTGTAACTATACTTTTGTCTAATATGTAGCATTTGTAAGACTATATGAATGGTAACCAATGTGTCTTGCCCGCAAGTGACATGAACTGTCACCTACTAAAAACAAGAGCATTATTGAAGCTAAGTTCATGCTATGTTGACCAATGTTAGGTAGCTAGCAAGCTAACTGTTACGGGGTGTGGTGTGTGGACAGAGAGGACCCAAATGCAGCACTCTGAGGGAAGGAGGTTTATTGAGGGAAAAAGGGTGAGAGGGACTGGAGTGGAGGGAGAGGAGGACGTCGGGGAAGCACAGGCATGGGGAACCAAGGAGCCGGGGAACACAGGGGCCGAGGAAGCGAGGAGAGGCGGGGGGACAGGGAGGACGCCGTGAGGGAAGTCCGAGGAGGAGTGGGCCAGTGGATGAGCCCAGCCGAACGGAGGACGAGGGTGAGTGTACCTGGGAGGGAAACAGACAGAGAGACAAGGTTAGGGAAGACAGCGACAAGGCACAGGGTAAATGTGAAAAAACAAGAAACATGGAAGCCTGAACACGGAAGTGGTACCGGGTATGGAGCAACAACGATCAAGCGAGGATGGTGTGGAGAACCGGGGTTGAAATACAGGCAGGCAGTCATGAGGTGATTATTGGCAGGTGTGGCAGGCTGACGAGGTGGCTGATGGGACGCAGGTGCAGGTAGTTGGCTGGGCTCAGGAGCAGAGGGAGAGAGAGCACACAGGGGAGAAAACCTGATAAAAAGGAGAAAAAACCAGGACACTCACCGTCAGCCGGGCTTCCACCACAACAGGGCCCCCTCCTCAATGGACGCCTCCCGGCGGCCTTCCTATTGGACAAGGGGCTTGGCAGACGAACACAGGGGGGAGGAAGTCGCACTGGGGTCCGGCTGATGGGGGTCCAGGGTCCAAAACCAAACAGGGAATTCAGGGAGGGCTTCAGGACAGGGAAGGGTTAGGGGAACGGGCAGGGCTGAACTGAAAACACAGGGCTAGACAGGGTGCCAGAGGGTAGAGCTGGGGGACCAGGGAGTTCAGACGGGGTGCCTGAGGGCGGAGCAGAGGGATCAAGGGGTTCGGGCGGACGTCCCGAGGGAGGACCTGGGAGGCCAGGGGGTTCGGGCGGACGTCCCGAGGGCGGAGCAGGGGAGCCATGGATTTCGGGCGGACATCCCGAGGGAGGGCCTGGGAGGCCAGGGGGTTCGGGCGGACGTCCCGAGGGCGGAGCTCTGCCGCCCGAGGGCAGACAGGGGGAATCAGGAAGTTCAGGGGGGCAGGCCGAGGGCGGACCAGGGGAGCCAGGAGGGTCCGGCGGGTGGCCCGAGTGACGGGCTAAGGGGCGAGACGACCTCTCCAGAGGCCGGGGAGCCGGGCGTGGCGACCTCTCCAGAGGCTGGGGAGCCAGGTGTGGCGGCCTCTCCAGAGGCTGGGGAGCAAGGCGAGACAAGCCAGAGAGTCACAGGGAGCAGGGGTCGGCCGGACCACCGGCGGGGCTGAAGCTGGTCCGTCCGCCAACAGAACATGGGGAGCAGGGGTCAGCCGGACCACCGGCGGGGCTGAAACCGGTCCGTCCGCCAACAGAACACGGGGAGCAGGGGTCGGCCAGACCACCGGCGGGGCTGAAGCCGGTCCGTCCGCCAACAGAACACGGGGAGCAGGGGCCCTAAGGGGCAAGGGATCGGGGAGGACAGGCTGGAGGCTGGCGGCGCTAGCAGGTTGGGGATCAGGGCCAGGCTGGGGGCTAACAGGCTGGGGATCTGGACCAAACTGGGGGCTAGCGGCGCTAGTGAGCTGGGGATCTGGACCAAACTGGGGGCTAGCAGGCCGAGGGACAGGCCGGGGGCTAGCGGCGCTAGCAGGCCGAGGGACAGGGTCAGACTGGGGGCTAGCAGCGCTAGCAGGCCAAAGGACAGGCTGGGGGCCAGCGGCGCAAAAAACATCAAGATGGCTTCCTCTGCATCATAATGCTGATGCTGTGAGTCCCTGATACAGTTGATCTGTCATGGACAGGACTCGACATAACGAGCAGCGGGGTAAATTGAAACGTGTACACAGAAAATGCAGTTGTTTTTATATCGTGTGTTCTGGCGATGTCTGCCAGAACTAACACTATGCGTGATTTGTCAAACTATGCCAAATCCACCTCAAAGGTGGGATGTAAATGATCCCAAATATTGGCTTTCAAGTCTGAAATACCCAAATGCAGCATTTTGTACAGATTAAAGGTAACATTGGATTACCAAGTCTGAATCCAGATCTTCCGGGTCTGCTTTGAAATACCCAATTTTATCCAATCCAACCAATATAATCCTGTGAAATCATTTTGAAATACTAGCTCTTTGGTTGGGGAGGCCATTTGGTCCAACTTTGTTTGCAGAAGGATAGGCCCAATTCATCTAACCATGAAAACCCAAAAACCCGCTGCTGAATGCAACCATCTGACCAAATGCTAGAGTGCTTTGGCAAACTGTCACTTAAGCGGGAGTGATCTATCCTGGCCATGGAGCTGTTAACCAGCTCATGACCCTTGCATAGATACTGAAGGGGTCTTGGGACTTTGCCCGTCCAGTCTAAATGTCTGTTTGTGCTAGTGTAGACACTCTCACTGTGAATGAGGTGGTTCGGCATCTGTTTAGGATGCTTCTGGACCTTGGAGGGATTGTATATTCCAACTAGCCTGGGAATGTTTTGGTATCACCTTGGAAGTGCTGGAAAAAAGGACCTCTTGACTGCGCTGTTTGACCTGCTGCCACTGTGACCACATCCCAGATTAAATGGATTGATGGATAAATTAATCACAGTAATCTTAACTGAGAGTAATTCAGACCTACCTGAATGCGAAGATATTTGGCTATGTAGCGAATTGCATGAGGGTTGTCAGGATCCTTCTCCAGCGCTCTCTCTACCAGGGCTTCAGCCTCTTGGTGCTTCTTGTGGGCGGTCAGCTTCAGAGCCAGCATCGACAGCAGAACACCATCATCAGGGTTGATCTCCAGGGCTCGCCGAAGCTGTTTGATGGCCGGTGACTCCTCATCTTCCTGGGATGTTTCTAAATCACTCTGCAAATGAGAATCTGTTTTAAATCCCTGGGCTACAAATCTGCCATCAGCTTCCAATTCAAAGAGAACATTAGTCAGTAACACTTCTTATGAACACAGCAACACGCTGACATTCAATGATCAACTTAAATAATAAAATCACTGATTGGACTGTTAATGCAATGTGCCAGTTTGGTGCAGACAAGAGCAATATGGCTTTCATCATGTTTATTAAGAAACATACCGGTTCTGTGCGGTAGAGGGCAATAGCGCAGCCAGCGTTCCACTCGCTGTCATCAGGCTGCAGCTCTAACGCTTTGCGGAAACAGTCAATGGCTTTGGGGTAGTAAGAATTCAAACACTTAAGGTAGGTCCAAGCTTTTTCTCCATATACCTCTGGGTGGAGAACTGTGGTAGAACCAGCAGGATACTTCACCTGTAAAGAGGAGGAGTGGTGGGCGGAGAAAGAACTTAAGCATAAACAGCGCTTAGGTTGAGGAAAATGTGTAACTTGATTAGTGACTCTGATCATGTGTGAGTTTGCTGATAAAAGTTCCTCACAGAGCATTAAACCATTTTCAGTCTGTCCTAAAGCAGTGAGTATCCATACCAGGATGTCGTCCACCCTCTGGCAGTAACTATGTGACTGTTTGTAGTCTCCTGTGTGGTATTTCAGCCAGGCCTGGTCTCCGTACGTCACGATGAGCCGCCGCTCACTCTCCTCACCGTAACACTCCCTGGTCTTCTCCTCTGATTGGTTGAGAAGTGACATCGCCTCCTGTCGTCGACCCTGAAGATACCTGAGGAGAGACAGGCTGTTGTGAGATGTTTGAAGAAACTTAGTTTTTGTAGTTGTTTTTTTTTAAACTTAATTTTACTTTTATCAAGCTGCAGGTGTTCAAACTGAAGAAAGGCCTCACAAGCCATTTTTCCACGTCCTCTCCTCAGAAGTGTCTCTGTCTAGTTTCCGCCACTTTCACACAGCGTTATTTTCTCGAAATATTGTGCCAATATGCCAGCTTGCTGCGCTGTATGAAAGGTATGGAGCTGGACTGGTGGGGTCAAATTTGGTAATTTGTTAGTAACAGAGACGGACCGACGTCTGTGTGAAAAGCCACAACAGATTATGCCGCAAACCTTTGTTCAGTATGAATGAGCAAATGCAGCATATTGGCACATAACGTTCCAAGCCTTCTGTTGTCACACCCATAGCAAAATTATTGGGCATTGCCTCCCTGGGACAGGCCTTACAGGCGGTAACCTAATAGATGGCTATCAGTCAGCTACCAGCAACATGTGCTTCTGATGTAGACTAATCTCTACTGTGACAAAATTAACCTTAATTCAGCATCCTATTGTTTAAAGATGAAGCAAAGATGAGTATGTATCACAAAGTCAGCATATAAAGAAGTATTTGATATAATTGTTAGAGAAAGGATGTTTAAATGTGACAGAAAATATAACAAGAGAAATCATCTTTTGATTATTCTTCATTATATTTCTTTATTTTTTTCCTTTAAGGAATCATCACATAAGATAATATCACTTGAAGAAAAATTGCTGAATACATTGCTGAAGTCAAATTAGTCAAATTAGTTGCTGTTTAGTTCCTAAAACACATTGCTTAATCACCATTATAATAATGCTGACAGTAGGAATGTATTTTTACATGCTCTTACTCCTTTTTTACTCTTTACTTTGACAGAATATGTATTTTGACAGCCAGCATTCATATGTTCTGGAAAACTTCATGAACTGTTATTTGTTACCAAACATTTAGAATGATAGGAGATGACTTTCGGTTTTAACAAAGTATGAGCAGAGAGTCTAGCACATAGCCGTTTGCAGCCTAACCACAGGAGCCTGCATCCGAAGACTGACAGGAAGTGAACCTCCTGCCTGCAGAGACCATAGTTTGATGTTGGTTATGAACAAATTCTCTGTGAAATGAATTAACACGTTATGATTATGATGTTTTAAAAATGTACTAAGGATGATAATAACTGATAAATGAATGAGGATGCTAAATTACCAACAGTTTTTAGTAACAAATATGTGTTTTACCTGACAAAGAGTGTCAGTTTATAGAAAGTTTATTAATGGTATTAATTGGTTTATAATTATTAGGTTTAAGTAATTTGATGTGATTAACCTTGCGTTAATGTTACAGAAATGTTTGATCCTAGTATGAGAAGTTTAGATGATATCATGAAAAAGTGTTTTACCATAATTCATTGATTGATTTTGATATACGACCAGTGTGTTGATTATGATGTATATTGCCTGGTTTTCTGTTTTATTCTGTTTAGCTTTGCTCAGCTGACTGATTTACCATTTTGATAATATATATTTCATTTATCATTGAACTTTTAAAACCTTAAGAGAAGTTAGGAGAATGCGTTTACAAAAATAGGGGACATATAGAATATCTTCTGTGTTCATGAGCACCATATTTGTTGTCATATGGATAACAGACCAGTTAAAGGGTGACTGATCATGGTTTGTCTGCATGGACAGAGATCAGCCATGGATCACAAGATATGCTGTCACATCCTGTCTGTTTCTGTATATCAGTTGCGGTTTTTGGATGAGAACTCCACGCTGTTTTGCTCTGTTCTTTTCTTTTGTAGAACATTTTTTGCAGATTGTACTTAGAGACACTTTGAGTAGAGAAGCTCAAGTATCAGTTTTTCCTCTCTTTCCCCTCGTGCTGCAAGGTAAGGTCATTGCCAAACACGTAGCCAAGGACCACACTGAGCCAGGTGACGCCTTACTGTACCTGACATAAGCCAAGAAGCTGTAGGACAAAGCCACTGCACTCTGCTGTCCCAGCTGAAGGTCTATATGCTCCTGTAGTCGAATGCTGAGGTTTTCCAGGTCCATGTCCTCCTCCTTCAGATCCCAGGTGAAGCGACTCTGCAGCTTCTGCAGTCTGGAGTGAAGAGAGCTGCTAGAAACACAGAGGGAGTCCGAGAGGGAAGGCTGCTTACTGTCCGTCCGTGAAGACACATTCAAGTACATACAGATTTGGACACCTTGGACCTTCCTTCATGTGAGCGTTATTAACTCTGGGCTCTGGCTCTTGAACATCAGGGATTGAGATCTACAGTGCTTCCATCCAGCACTGTAGCTCCCAGAGGTCTGGGCCTCAGTGACCTTTACCAAAAGGATTCTTGTAGCCTAGGTGACATCATTAGGTGGTATCCCTGTGGATATTAAGTTCTGCTTCAGCTGTAACACGAGCAATGAGGGAGTCAAACTCTATCTCGACTGTAAAGATGTTCACCTGCCTGAGTGTACAGGAAGGCCTGAAGAGACGATGTAACTATGAAGAGAGACTTCTGCATAGTTTACATAACTACCTACCTCATATAATAATACCTGCACACTTTGCATCCTTTGCACTCTGTCTGTTCTTGCTGAGCTTGTAGTCCTGTTTGTTTAAATGCTTGTGTTTCTGTGTGTGCACACTGAGAGACCGGAGTCAGAATCCTCATACAGTGGGTACGGAAAGTATTCAGACCCCTTTAAATTTTTCACTCTTTGTTTCATTGCAGCCATTTTCCAAAAATCAAAAAGTTCATTTTATTCTCAGTAATGTACACTCAGCACCCCATCTTGACAGAAAAAAAAAAACAGAAATGTAGAAATTTTTGCAAATTTATTAAAAAAGAAAAACTGAAATATCACATGGTCATAAGTATTCAGACCCTTTGCTCAGTATTTAGTAGAAGCACCCTTTTGATCTAATACAGCCATGAGTCGTTTTGGGAAAGATGCAACAAGTTTTTCACATCTGGATTTGGGTATCCTCTGCCATTCCTCCTTGCAGATCCTCTCCAGTTCTGTCAGGTTGGATGGTAAACGTTGGTGGACAGCCATTTTCAGGTCTCTCCAGAGATGCTCAATTGGGTTTAAGTCAGGGCTCTGGCTGGGCCATTCAAGAACAGCCACGGAGTTGTTGTGAAGCCACTCCTTCGTTATTTTAGCGGTACGCTCAGGGTCATTGTCTTGTTGGAAGGTAAACCTTCGGCCCAGTCTGAGGTCCAGAGCACTCTGGAAAAGGTTTTCGTCCAGGATATCCCTGTACTTGGCCGCATTCATCTTTCCCCTCGATTGCAACCAGTCGTCCTGTCCCTGCAGCTGAAAAACACCCACACAGCATGATGCTGCCACCACCATGCTTCACTGTTGAGACTGTATTGGACAGGTGATGAGCAGTGCCTGGTTTTCTCCACACATACCGCTTAGAATTAAGGCCAAAAAGTTCTATCTTGGTCTCATCAGACCAGAGGATCTTATTTATCACCATCTTGGAGTCCTTCAGGTGTTTTTTAGCAAACTCCATGCGGGCTTTCATGTGTCTTGCACTGAGGAGAGGCTTCCGTCGGACCACTCTGCCATAAAGCCCCGACTGGTGGATTGCTGCAGTGATGGTTGACTTACTACAACTTTCTCCCATCTCCCGACTGCATCTCTGGAGCTCAGCCACAGTGACCTTTGGGTTCTTCTTTACCTCTCTCACCAAGGCTCTTCTCCCCCGATAGCTCAGTTTGGCCGGACGGCCGGCTCTAGGAAGGGTTCTGGTCGTCCCAAACGTCTTCCATTTGAGGATTATGGAGGCCACTGTGCTCTTAGGAACCTTAAGTACAGCAGAAATTTTTTTGTAACCTTGGCCAGATCTGTGCCTTGCCACAATTCTGTCTCTGAGCTCTTCAGGCAGTTCCTTTGACCTCATGATTCTCATTTGCTCTGACATGCACTGTGAGCTGTAAGGTCTTATATAGACAGGTGTGTGGCTTTCCTAATCAAGTCCAATCAGTATAATCAAACACAGCTGGACTCAAATGAAGGTGAAGAACCATCTCAAGGATGATCAGAAGAAATAGACAGCACCTGAGTTAAATATGAGTGTCACGGCAAAGGGTCTGAATACTTATGACCATGTGATATTTCAGTTTTTCTTTTTAATAAATTTGCAAAAATTTCTACATTTCTGTTTTTCTGTCAAGATGGGGTGCTGAGTGTACATTACTGAGAAATATTAATAAGATTTTTGGAAAATGGCTGCAATGAAACAAAGAGTGACAAATTTAAAGGGGTCTGAATACTTTCCGTACCCACTGTATGTGAACACAGATTCTGATTCTGATTCTGATAAGAAAGGAGGAAAACAACCTTTGTTTAATCATTACTAAATAAAGCTGTTAAAGTGAAGCAAACTTACCTCATAGTGAAATCACAAACCCTGCTCTGAGAGGAAGAAGGTCCAGATGAAGATGAAGATGAAGATGAAGAAGAGTTACTGTGTTATCGATCTGGCTGCTGTGACTTCACAGACTGAACAGAAACTCAGGTAATGAAACTGAAAAGCAGTCTGATGATGCCTTCGCTGTTCCCCTCTGAAATCATGTAAAGAAGCGAGTTAGGCCACACTACGGAGGTTTGTTATAGAGGACAACTAAAGGACAAATAAAACATTTCCAGTTATTTATGAGTAAATAATGACACAGAGTCTCAGATGGACATGCTATCGGGTAGAAACTGTTTCAGGAAGTAAAACAGACTTTGTTGTTGCTGAATGACAAAATGTTTTTAAATCAAAAGTATCTGGAGAACTTTACCAAAGAACATAAAAGACAGTCATAAAATGACATAAATGAGATACAAATATGAATAAATATTATTATACATTGAATAAGTACATTTTGTCAACTAAATATAGTTTACACCAAACTAAACTACATGGCAACCGGCAGTTTGTAGAAGCAGCAGCTCCTACAAACTTCGCTACACTTTAGTTTTCATCAGTTTTTTAAGGCTTTATTGCTGCAACCCCGGGTTACCTCTGACAGAAATACGGTAATTTCAAAAGGAAGACAGGGTTTTTGAGCAGCAGACCTTAGACGATCCACCAGCCGGATCAACCAGACCAGGTACCATGCAGGATGCTGTGATCACTCAGAGGAGAGGAAAGACAGCCGGGATAGGAGCCATGTTGGCCCAGTTTGGACTAAAGGCTGCTCCAAAAGGTCTGACGTGGACAAAATGGGACTAATGTTGGCCAATCAGTGAAAACCAGAGACTGTGTGCCCACATCTTTACCTACCTACCCCATCAACATCCCAGATCAAGCCCTCAGCGGGCGGTCCATGTTCCGAGCTGTCAGCGTAAGACGTTACACAACCGTGTAAATCTGCTGTCCCCTCA
This sequence comes from Micropterus salmoides, assembly GCF_014851395.1. Classification (NCBI taxonomy): domain Eukaryota; kingdom Metazoa; phylum Chordata; class Actinopteri; order Centrarchiformes; family Centrarchidae; genus Micropterus; species Micropterus salmoides. The sequence continues at coordinate 28,158,484 of NW_024041262.1, forward strand.
AAATAACATCACACAGCCATTAATGTCTAAACCGCTGGCAACAGAAGTGAGGACACCCCTAAGTGAAAATGTCCAAATTGGGCCAAGTTAGCCATTTCCCCTCCCCGGTGTCATGTGACTCATTAGTGTTACAAGGTCTCAGGTGTGAACGGGGAGCAGGTGTGTTAAATTTGGTGTTGTCGCTCTCACACTCCCTCATACAGTTCACTGGAAGTTCAACATGGCATCTCATTGCAAAGAACTCTCTGAGGATCTGAAACAAAGAACGGATGCTCTACATAAAGATGGCCGAGGCTGTAAGAAGACCGCCAAGACCCTGAAACTGAGCTGCAGCACGGTGGCCAAGACCATACAGCGGTTCACCAGGACAGGTTCCACTCAGAACAGACCTTGCCATGGTCGACCAAAGAGCACGTGCTCAGCGTCCAGAGGTTTTCTTTGGGAAATAGACGTCTGAGTGCTGCCAGCATTGCTGCAGAGGTTGCAAACAATGTGGGCTTTGTAGATCATTGGCAGACTTTCTGGGGAAGACCTGGAAAATTCTCGTTTAATTTGGCAAGATAGTCTTAAAACTTATAGGAAGGCCCTCCGTAATGCCAGAGCAGCGTACTACTCGTCATTAATAGAGGAAAATAGGAACAATTCCCAGGTTTCTATTCAGCACTGTAGCCAGGCTGACAGAGAGTCACATCTCTATTGAGCCAAGTATTCCCATAGCTCTCAGTAGTTACGACTTCATGAGCTTCTTTAATGATAAAATTCTAACTATTAGAAACAAAATTCACCAAGACCCTCAATCTTTACCAACTAACATCAATAATTTCTTCATCTAAACCATCAACCTGCCTCTTAGACCCCATCCCGACTAGGCTGCTTAAAGATGTTTTACCCTTAGTCAGCACCTCTATACTAGATATGATCAATCTATCTTTATCAACAGGCTATGTACCACAGTACTTTAAAGTAGCTGTAATTAAACCTCTTCTGAAAAAGCCCAAACTTGATCCGGATGTTTTAGCCAACTATAGACCTATATCTAACCTTCCATTTCTCTCTAAGGTCCTGGAAAAAGCAGTTGCCAAACAACTGTATGACTTTCTACAGAGCAATAGTTTATTTGAGGATTTTCAGTCAGGATTCAGAGTTCATCATAGCACAGAGACAGCACTGGTGAAAATCACTAATGACCTCCTTATTGCATCAGACAAAGGACTTGTCTCTGTACTGGTTTTATTAGATCGTAGTGCTGCATTTGATACCATTGACCATCAGATCATATTGCAGAGACTGGAACATTTCATTGGCATTAAAGAAACCGCTCTAAGCTGGTTTAAGTCCTATTTATCAGATCGATTTCAGTTTCTACATGTTAACGATGAGTCCTCCATGCATGCCAAAGTTAGTCATGGAGTTCCTCAAGGATCTGTCCTCAGACCAATCCTCTTCACTTTATATATGCTTCCTTTAGGCAATATTATCAGGAAACATTCCATAAACTTTCATTGTTATGCAGATGATACTCAGTTATATCTATCGATCAAGCCAGATGAAACTCATCAGTTAGCTAAACTTCAAATGTGCCTTCAGGATGTTAAAACCTGGATGACCTGTAAGTTTCTAATGTTAAACTCAGATAAAATTGAAGTTATTGTTCTGGGGCCCAAGCACCTCTGTGACGCATTATCTAAAGATATAGTTTCCCTGGATGGCATCGCCCTGGCCTCCAGCACCACTGTGAGGAATCTTGGAGTTATCTTTGATTTTGAATTCTCACATTAAACAAATTTCAAGGACCGCCTTTTTTCACCTACGTGATATTGTGAAAATCAGGAACATCCTGTCTAAAAATGTTTTAGAAAAACTAGTCCATGCATTTGTTACTTCTAGGCTGAATTACTGCAATTCCTTATTATCAGGCTGCTCGAAAAAGTCCATTAAGACTCTTCAGCTGATCCAGAATGCTGCAGTACGTGTTCTGACAGGAACCAGGAAAAGAGATCATATTTCTCCTGTTTTAGCTTCTCTGCATTGGCTTCCAGTAAAATCCAGAATAGAATTTAAAATCATTCTTCTTACCTACAAAGCTCTTAATGTTCAGGCACCATCTTATCTTAAAGAGCTCATAGTACCTTACTACCCCACCAGAGCACTGCGCTCCCAGAATGCACCTGTGGTTCCTAGAGTCTCCAAAAGTAGACTAGGAGCCAGAGCGTTCAGCTATCAAGCTCCTCTCCTGTGGAACCAGGTTCCAGTTTGGGTTCAGGAGGCAGACACCATCTCCACATTTAAGAGTAGGCTTAAGACTTTCCTCTTTGATAAAGCTTATAGTTAGGGCTGGCTCAGGTGAGTCCTGAACCATCCCTTAGTTATGCTGCTATAGGCCTAGACTGCCAGGGGATTTCCCATGATGCACTGAGCTCCTCTCTCCTCTACTTTCTCTCCCTCTGTATGCAACCTCATCCCATTATTGCATGTTACTAACACAACTTCTCCCCTTTCTGGTAGTCTTGTGCTTTCTCGTCCCTCTCCTCTCTCCTCCTATCACTTCCTGCAGGTGTTTCTGGCTCTGGAGCTGTGGAGTCTGGATCTGTGGTTGCGGGTCACCTGCTGCCCCCGTGTTCCTGCTCGACACCCTCTGCTGCAACGACTATTGTTACTAGTCCTATTGTTATTATTGTTATTATAATCATTAACATAACGATTGTTATCATTAACACTACTATAAATATCTGTACCATTTTTCATTTAGTCTATTGCAACTTCACCTTTACTGTCTGTACCTCTGTGTGGATATTGTGTAGGCTGCCCCCCCCCCCCCCCCCCCTCTCTCTCTCTCTCCTTCACCCCAACCGGTGGAGGCAGATGGTCGCCCACCCTGAGCCATGGTTCTGCTCGAGGTTTCTGCCTCTTAAAGGAAGTTTTTCCTTGCCTGTCGCCTAGTGCAGCTCTTGGTGGGAATTGTTGGGCTTCTGTAAATAACAGAGTATGGTCTAAACCTGTTCTTTTATGGAAAGCGCTGTGAGATAACTGTTGTTGTGATTAATAGAATTTAATTGAATTGAAGGGTAATTTCTGCAGGTTCCTCCCTCAGTCTGATCTTCTCTGTACTCCAGATTTAATGAACTTCTGATCTGATGCAGCTCAGAAAGTTCTGGTATCTCTGCTGGTTCAGTAACAGAGAAGTAGTGGATTCAAATCTTTTCTTTCTGTGAAATAAAAAGAGGAAAAGTAGCTTTATAATTTTCCCCATAATTTAAACCAGATCTCCCACCAGGAAACCAGAAGCAATGACCACTGCTCAACAAGCAAATGATTAGAAGCTCAGAGGACAGGAAGTCCATCATCCAGAGTTTCCCCTCCAGACTGATGGAGGAGGATCTTCTGCAGGTTCCTCCCTTGGTCTGATCTTCCTCTCTCTGGTTGTTGGTCTTTATCGGTACTGAAGATGCTCCGGTGGGGAAGGACGCCTACTGGAGATGTGGGTTCAAACCTCGGCTCAGCCATCTGAATTACGTGATAAATGTGTCTGTGCTCAAAGCCAAATCAACAACAAAAAAAGTTCAAACTGACTGAAATCTTGTTTCCCATCTCACTTTATTTTTTAATCTAATGATAGAATATATAATAGTACAACAGTCTCAGGGGACATTTTATTCTTCCTCTAATGTTCTGTAGTCATCTTACTGTATTAAGGTCCAGATCATTCTCTTCACAGACAATATTCATTAATCAGGGAATGAAATTAAAATTGAGTGCTACAGTCTCCACAACAAGGAACAGATACAATAAAAAAAAAAAAAAAAAAACAGTAAAGTGCAACTTTGCTCCTAACAGCTGACTGTCTAAACTCACCAACTCAAGAGAGCTCAGGAAAATGGAAATGTGTCTGAACAAAGTGCAGAAGCTGTTTCTCTGATTCTTTGTATTGATGTTTGACTGGGCCAATGCATAATATATGAACTGTAACAGATAAAGCTTAAAGCTAATTCCCATCTGCCTTCCCAGAGCAGGTGCCAGTAGTGCGCAAGATATTAAGAAAAATAATTAAATCCAAACCTTACATTTCATAAATATATAAATAAAAGCCAACCAAACCACATACAGCAAACTAAAAACAGACTCAAATATACCAAACCTCCCAAAACAATAAGAAATTCTAGATAATATACAACAACAATCTCATGTCAGTACAAGAAATTAACCATGCACACAGTATCAATACTGGCGATGACGATAGAAGTGCCCAGAAAAGACAGAAACCTTCTGAAAATCAAATGAAATCTTTCAAACATCAAATCATCCTGATAAACAGAAGCAGAATCAGAGCTGAAGTCCTGATCTCCACTTCCTCTTCCTGTTACTGTAGAGAGCAGTCGTGCTTTTCCTACTCTCCCCTCTTATCTTGGCTTGCTCCCATTTTCTGTCTACTTTGGTCATGTGGAAACTTCTTTCGACCACCTGCCTGCTGTTCACCTGAAACCATCAAAATGGAATTAATCAACTGGTCACTCAGCGCTATTGACAAGATTTTCACCCACGTGCTTCACCGGGTGAGCCGAACTGTCCCAGTGGATCATTCGCTGCAGGCTACGCTCGCGACTCGTGGGAGACCTGGCAAGCGGTTTGTTTGGATGTTTTCTGTGGAGGACATTGTAGATTTGTGGATAATTGGAATTTTGTTAGTGGGCTTCCTGATTGTCAGGCTTGAAATCTCCCTAATATATCGTAAAATTGGTAAGACAGCCACCAGTAAATTTACCCAAAAGCTGTCTTAAAGAGTGCTTAAATGGGGTGAACAAAAAGCTGAAGGTTTTAAATCAAAGGGCTGATCAGAACCGTGAACTGTTTCGTAACATCTCAGACCGGTGTGTTGAAGCGCAGAGGAGGATCGACACCATCGGGGCGCAGTCTGGTGAGCTGCTGAGAGTAACCACAGGTCTGACAATGAAATTAGAAGACATGTCGAAATCACTACATGAACTGGATGCACGTATGACGCTGAGGATGAGAGCGATTGAAGGACACTGATCCAGATAAATGTTACAGAATCATCAATAAATTGGATTAAAAATCATTGTCTTAGCTCACAGAGAGCAGACAGGTACTGGAAGTTGTTTTCATCCTAGTCCAGAGCTTTCTCATAGAAGTCCTCAGCTTTCTTCTTGTCGCCCTCAGCTTTGGCCACCAGACCCAACAGACCGTAAGACTGGGCGTCGTTCTCATCGACTGAGAGGCGCCGCTCTGCGATCATCTTCAGCCTCTAAAGTAAAAGAAGGAGGAACATGGAACATGTGAAGATGAATTTATGTCTATTCAATATTACATACTGCTGTCAAGTAGGTAAAAGCGTAATGACATACAGTCACGTTTTAATTTTAAGAAATGTCACGTTTTGTCGTGTGGAGGCAGGTAGTAGGACCCAAATGCAGGACACGAGAGCCGGCAGGTACAGTTCAGAGAATTTAGGGCAACAAAAAGCGAGCACACTTACAGACTGAGTGGCTGAAAGTCCAAAACAAAGGTTGTCCAACAGAAAACCAAAACAAGCAGGGAAACAGGGAGAGGGAGACACGACAAGTGAGGCTGACAACAGGAGAACACACTACAATGCTGGGTGGCAATAAACAATGACCCGACAAAGACAAGACAGAAACACCAGTTATATATATACAGGGACTAACGAGCAGGGCGGGAGCGACACAGGTGAAAGACATGAGGCTAACGAGGCACAGGCAGGGAGAGAGAGAGCAGAGGAAAACAGAGACAGACATGCAGAGGAATCACTGGGGTAACAGACATGACAAGGGTTACCGGACACTAGACAACAGACAAAACAGAACCCCAAAACCCAACAGACCAAAATAACAGATAATACCGCTGACTAAACACAAAAGTACAAAACACGGCATGGCAGACAGGCAGAGTATGACAAGAAACTTTCATTGACTTCTAGGTTTTGATTCTGGGCCAATGGCATATTTTTTAAAGTGAATTCAGAGTTTTTTAAGTTTTTTTCCAGAACTAACTCAATTCAATTTGTTCTCAGCTTTGAAATTACAGCAAATCTATTTTGCTTTGGATTCTATTTGACTCAAGTGTTTTTTTGAAGAAGAATCCAACAATGTGCGGGAAGATCTGGCCCAGTTGCAGGTTCTTTCTCCGATAACCTGTAAGATGGTTTCATCATCCAGGAGAGTCCTGAGTTTCTGTGCTCAGTAACACTGAGGAGAAACATTAAAGTCCATTAAAGAAACATTTGACATGAGAATAAAGAATGAGGAAAAGAACCAGCAGCTCGTCTCACTGAGCTTTATTCAGGTGTACAAAATTGGCTTCTTCTCACTGGCTGAGCAAGTATGTCTTCATTTTACTGCCCTGCCCTTCGGTGGTGAATTGAACAGCCTAAACAAACAGAAAGGGCGCTCCCTAAAACTAATTACAATACATAACCTGTTTATTAGGCCGTTTGTTGCTGAGTTTATTTATACAGAACATTTCAGCAATGAGGTAATTCAAAGTGCTTTACATAAAACATAAAAGCAAAAGATATTTAAATACTATTTTTAAATAAAGTTAAACCGAAAACAAAAACAGGATAAAACAGGACAGTGAAAGTTACAGTGCAGTGTAAGTTTTTAATGATGATGCACCTTAATGAGTAAATAAAGCAAACGCTCATTACAGCAAGGCCTGGTTATTGGAGCCACTCTCTGTAAACCCAGAGTCCTGACCAGACCTTCCACGTTGATTTAAACTATCCAATAAACACGCAACACTTTCACCATTTTCAAAACCTTTGTTATGAACAACTGCATCAGCAGTCCTGATAACCTGATGCTCACCATCACACACTGTTTCCACTCCCATGTGTTCGGTGTTAAATGCAGACCCTGTTGAGTGAATAAAACAGAGGGTAGATCAGTATGTTAGGGGGAAACTGCCAGTTTAACGTTGTGATATTAATCTTTTCTAAAGTCTGTTTTTCCAAAAGTTTTCTTTTCTTAATAAACTTGTATCAATAATTTTGTTTAGTAGTTCAGATCAGTTAGATCTGGATCTAGGGGAGCTTATTCAGTATAGTGTTGATTATTCTGTGTATTAGACACACATGCAGACTTAGACCCACCTTGATGTAGTGAGGGATCGCTTTAGCTTCCTGTTTGGTGTGATAGAGCTGAAAGTTTGCATAGTTCAGATGGAAAACTTGACAAATCATTTTGTCTGTCTTTGAAAAATTCTGCAATCCCTGTTGGAACAGCTCCTCAGCCCTGAGAGACAAAGAGGTTTAAACTAAAACAGACCAAGAACAGAAAGTCCACAAACAAAAAGACAGAACATCACTGTAGCAGCGTAAATAAAGTACCTGCTGAAATTCTTTTCCTCTCCGTGCAGCAGTGCCAGATCAGCAATTGCAAGGACAAATGAAGGCTTTATCTTAACAGCTTCTTCCAGGTGTTGAATACGCAGATCCTTCCACTGCTTCACCTCTATTGTAATGCGGCAGAACACAGTTTAGTTTAGATTTGTGCTTATTATGAGATTTCCAAGGACCTTTAGACCTTCGTATTTGTTTGTAGACCTTGTTTGTTGAAGGGCTTGCTGTTCTTGCTTGCTTGCTGCTTTTTCTTGTAGCACATAGCCAGCTGGTGGTGGATGAAAGCCGACTGGTTGGTCCTCTCCAGCGCTTGCTTCAGCAGATCAATGGACCGCTGATCCTCCCCCTGGAACATGTACGCTTGGCGTTTAGTTCATTTTTTAGATCAGAAACAAAAGAAGAACCATACTTCGTCCATCCATCCATCAGATCATTCAAACTGGACAGAGTTAAGTCGTCGAGTTATAGGCAGCTAGCATGTTGATCTGCCCACTTCTGAAAGCGCCCCAATGGGCACTCTGATACAAAATGTCAGATGGTTGCACCTCTCAGCCTCCCCAGAAAAGCTTATTCTAGTGTGCTTTGACCAACTGCCACTTAAAGGAGATCTATTATGCTTTTCCACATTTTATGACTTATCTACAATGCTATAATGTTGGATGTTAAACATGGCCAAAGTTTCAAAAAATTAGGTTAAAGTATTTAAAAGAAATCCCTGTGAGCGAAAACCTCAGATTTCCTCCTGTTCTGAACGCTCGGTTTTCAACTGCTTTTTCTGGGCTAGGACACTCGGAGCCAGACTGTAGCTGCTGTTCCATATATGGTCATGTGCTCCCACACTAACGGCACAGCAACGCTCAGTCTGCCTGTTCCGCCCAGCAACAACAACAGCCTGGTAACATGCTTCAGGTCTTGACCAATCAGAAGACAGTGGGCTTTGAGAGGGGGGCCTTAAAGAGACAGGAGCATCTACAGCTTGTTTCAGACAGAGGCTGAAATGAAGGCCTACATGAAGAGACAGTATATATTGAATTTGAATCATGCAAAGCTGCCATACAGGAGTCACAGGAAAAGCAGTATAATAGGTCTCCTTTAAGGGGGGTGATCCATCCAGTCAAAATATCCTTTCAGGCTTAAAAAGGCTTATGCCACTTGTCCAGTTTGTTTGACCAGACTGATCACTCTGTCCCCGGGCACAGTTCAGCGTACTGTCTCCCGCTTCGGGAGGTGGGCCCGGGCATGGTTCAATTGGACTTGGATGGTACGCATCTAGTGTGATATCTAACCATGGTGGGCTTGGATCGTTATCGGTGTAATGTAAGCGCAGGCCAGATGGGGAGGTGGACACGGTACAAGGTTTCAATTCAAAAAGGTCCAAATGAAGTGGGTCAGCATCTGATCAGGATGGTTCTGGACCCTGAAGGGATTCTTATTCTTCAGCGAGTAATTCAGACCTACCTGATCACGAAGATATCTGGCTATGTAGCGCATTGCATGAGGGTTGTCAGGATCCTTCTCCAGTGCTCTCTCTACCAGGGCTTCAGCCTCTTGGTGCTTCTTGTGGGCGGTCAGCTTCAGAGCCAGCATCGACAGCAGAACACCATCATCAGGGTTGATCTCCAGGGCTCGCCGAAGCTGTTTGATGGCCGGTGACTCCTCATCTTCCTGGGATGTTTCTAAATCACTCTGCAAATGAGAATCTGTTTTAAATCCCTGGGCTACAAATCTGCCATCAGCTTCCAATTCAAAGAGAACATTAGTCAGTAACACTTCTTGGCAACATGCTGACATTTAATTATCGGATTGAATAATCAAATCACTGATTGGTCTCTTAATGCAATGTACCAGTTTGGTGCAGACAAGAGCAATATGGCTTTAATTTAGTTTACTTGTTTATAAGGAAACATACCGGTTCTGTGCGGTAGAGGGCAATAGCGTAGCCAGCGTTCCACTCGCTGTCATCAGGCTGCAGCTCTAACGCTTTACAGAAACAGTCAATAGCTTTGGGGTAGTAAGATTTAGCAAACGTAAAGTAGGTCCAAGCTTTTTCTCCATATACCTCTGGGTGGAGAACTGTGGTAGAACCAGCAGGATACTTCACCTGGAAAGAGGAGGAGCGGTGGGCGGAGAAAGAACTTGGTTGAGGAAAATGTGTAACTTGATTAGTGACTCTGATCATGTGTGAGTTTGCTGATAAAAGTTCCTCACAGAGCATTAAACCATTTTCAGTCTGTCCTAAAGCAGTGAGTATCCATACCAGGATGTCGTCCACCCTCTGGCAGTAACTATGTGACTGTTTGTAGTCTCCTGTGTGGTATTTCAGCCAGGCCTGGTCTCCGTACGTCACGATGAGCCGCCGCTCACTCTCCTCACCGTAACACTCCCTGGTCTTCTCCTCTGATTGGTTGAGAAGTGACATCGCCTCCTGTTGTCGACCCTGAAGATACCTGAGGAGAGACAGGCTGTTGTGAAATGTTGAAGAAACTTGGTTTGTATATTTTACTGTTTTTAAACTTTGATCAAGCTGCAGATTTTCAGACTGAAAGCAGCTCTGTTAGTCACTGAGGGCACAGTGTTTCAGGAAAGGGAAGATTATTTCTGAGCTGATTTCTGGACGTTTATTCAGGTTGGACATCAGAGATGATGATGTCCTCAGGAAGAGGAAGTCACACTGAATGATTCAACATGTGTATCATGTCTGAGAGTTAAGATCTGACTGAGTTCTGACTCTGAGAAGGAGGAGAGAGGTTTCTGACTCAGATTCACCTCCTGCAGTACCCCCACCTCCTCCTGTAATGTTAATACTTTCTGTAGGAGCAATGGGTCTGATTTTTAGGCAAAGTTTCAGCGCTCCTGTTGTCACACAAACCATTACTATTATGTCTTACAGGCAACAACCTTATCGCTGGCTATAGGTCAGCTACGGCAGATTGTGCTTCTGATGTTTCAAACACACATTAATCTCTTCCAACTCTCGCTCTACATGATATACTGTGCCAACTAATGTAAATGCTCTGTACAGCCTTTCCAGTCTTCCAACCACTCAAAGCACTTTTACACTACATCACATTCCCTCATTCATACACTGAGCCTAAGTGCTCAAACCAAAACTCGCAATCATACACCGATGGAACAGACATCAGGGGCAATAATCAGTATCTCGCCCAAGGAGACTTTGACATGGGGATATGAGAAGTCGGGATTGAATCTCCAATCTTCTGATTAGTGGTAACAAGATCTACCTCCTGAGCCACAGCCGACCCATATGGAATGTATTTCACTGTGAGACGCCTTACTGTACCTGACATAAGCCAAGAAGCTGTAGGACAAAGCCACTGCACTCTGCTGTCCCAGCTGAAGGTCTATCTGTTCCTGTAGTCGAATGCTGAGGTTTTCCAGGTCCATGTCCTCCTCCTTCAGATCCCAGGTGAAGCGACTCTGCAGCTTCTGCAGTCTGGAGTGAAGAGAGCTGCTAGAAACACAGAGGGAGTCCGAGAGGGAAGGCTGCTTACTGTCCGTCCGTGAAGACACATTCAAGTACATACAGATTTGGACACCTTGGACCTTCCTTCATGTGAGCGTTATTAACTCTGGGCTCTGGCTCTTGAACATCAGGGATTGAGATCTACAGTGCTTCCATCCAGCACTGTAGCTCCCAGAGGTCTGGGCCTCAGTGACCTTTACCAAAAGGATTCTTGTAGCCTAGGTGACATCATTAGGTGGTATCCCTGTGGATATTAAGTTCTGCTTCAGCTGTAACACGAGCAATGAGCGAGTCAAACTCTATCTCCAGACTGTAAAGATGCCTGAGTGTACCTATAGAGACGACGTCACTATGGAGAGAGGGAGAGTCTTCTGCTTATCAATTCCTACCTCATGAACATAATGATACCTGCACAGTTTGCATCCTTGGTACTCTGTTCCTTCAAAGTGTTGTCTTGCAGTGTACAAATGTTGTTGTTTATGTTTGTGTGTATCTGTACGCAGAAGTTTGTTGTTGTGTAGTCAGATTCCTTGCATGCGAACACAGACCTGATTCTGATTCTGATAAGACTGTAGGTGGTTTTGGTTTTTAGTGTTAGTGTTTTCTTTTTGGACGGTCCCTGTTTCACTCCCTGCCTCTGTGTTCTGGTTCTGTGTTTGATCATTTCTTCCATCTTCTCTGCTGAATTCTGTTGCCTTCATCCTTGTGTATCATCACGGGCTTCCTGTTTTATTTTGTATTGTCCCTGTCTGGTGTTTTTGTCTGCCCTGATTCCCAGTGTTTCTCACCTGTGGTTAATTGTTAACCTGCTTGTGCGGACCGTTCTGCCTGAACTGTTGTTTGTCAGCCTGGGCCCTGATTCAGAAAGCAGGCTTAACAAACTCTGAGCTCTGAGCTGGGAAACTTCGAGTGTTCGGTTCCAGAGCAGCTGATCAGAATCAGTTCAGTCAGCTCTGAGTGTGTTTAACCTGATGGAAGCGTGCGTGGGGATGAAAAAAAGCCTCATCAAATGAGCTCCGACACTACGATTCACCTTGGCAACGGGTAAATAAAGAGCAGAGCCTCCATTTTAATCGAGTTGAGCTAGAAATACGAACGCTGCCAACACGATCCATGACGCCTTAAAGGAAGGATCAATAACTTTACAATATAAAATTTTCAGCTAGTGCGCTCGTTCATCACTAACCAGACCTTAATGACTTATAAAGTGCTGGAATTCTCCTATTGGCCTAAAAGGCTACGTTACATTTTTAAATAGGCGATATTTATTCAGCTGTAACCTGACGGGACAAAATGCTGGATCAAGACCTGAAGATGAAAATATGGATCAAATATAAGGCACAGTTTACTCATGAACCTGTGATTGTAAAGTCACAATCCGACCCAGCAGGTTAGCATATTAATTATGGCTTTATACATAGGTTCAAACTGACGGTAAAGTTTTAAACATCTATTTTATGTTAATAACATCTTGCTCATTTCATATTTTATGAAATGATGTCAAAACACAATCACAATGAAAATGAAAAACTCACTTTTAAACTACATTTATTTGTTCCGGCTGCACCACAGTCATCCTCTCTCAGAAATATTATCCAGAATATCATATCCAGCTGATAACTACAGGAATGTTCCTTCAGTGCAACTACAATATGAAAGATCATTGATCAGTTTTGTACAGATTAGTTTAAACAGTGATTACTGCTGTAATTATTATTATTATTATTATTATTATTATTTGGGCTCAAACCTGTTAGTCACTCACTGAATCCTGACAGTAGGAAAACAACATTTTCTTGAATTCAGCTGTTAAACTGAATCAAACTTACCTCATGGTGAAATCACAAACCCCTCTCTGAGAGGAAGAACGTCCAGATGAAGGAGATTATGAAGATAAAGAGAGGTTAGTGTGTTATTGGTCTGGCTGCTGTCACTTCAGAGACTGATCAGAAACTCAGAGAAATGAAACTGAAAAAGAGTTTGATGATGCCTTCACTGTCTCCTTTCAAATCATGTAAAGAATAGTGTTTGGCCAGGACAACTTATAAAATAAAGGAGAAATAAAAGATTTTTATGTTTATGAGTAAACAATGACAGAGAGTCTCAGATGGACATGCTGTCAGGTGGAAACTTTTCAGGAAGTGAAAGTGTTGTTGCTGGATAACAAAATATTTTTACATCATCCAAAGTATCCAGAGAACTTTACCAAAGCTACCATGTAGCGTAGGAGCCATTATACATTCAAAGTAATGATTATATGTAATTATATTATTATAATAATGGTCGTTTGTCAGTTTTTAGTCTGAAAAAGTTACTAAAAGTTAAGTCTTGTGTCGCAGCAGAACTGTGTTGTAGTCAGTTGTTGTCGGGGGGAAACAATAGTGTGCAGCACCAGCTTCAAGGTGTTTCCTTGACAACGGTTGTTTTCTGTGGCTCCACGTTGCTGAGCAGCGGCCAATAACAGAGAAGAAGAATAAAAGGTCAAAAGATAAACAGAAAGTAAGAAGCTTTAAACAACGTTAGAGGTTCTGCAACTGCAAATGATTTCATTTTCTTAATGACTGTGAACACGTTCCCTAACTTCTTTTTTCCACATTGTCACAACCAAATATAAACTGTGGTTAACATTATCGTCGTCCTCCTCTTTCTGTTCACTCTCTGTAAGTCTGTAGTAAATGTAAAGTGTTGTTTGTGTCTGTTTTGGGTCTTATTTGTGGCAGTTATGCAGTAGACCGAGTCAAGACCAAGACCAGTTCCCCGCATTACATGACACACAATAAAATGTGGAACGAGATCATGGGTACTTCTCCATGACCTGATCCACATTCCCATTTAAAAACCTACATACAAACACTAAGAGCTGAAATCAACATAAGCATCTTTATTCAACTTTTCCATGCTCACTACTATCTCAGGGACAATCGTTAACAGTAACAACACATTTTTAATTAGGGTTATTTGTTGCATTTGAAGCAACACGTTTTCCATCCAATCAAAGTTAGGATGTTAACAAATAAATCAGACAATGCAAAAGCAATTTATTGATATTCCCAAAGATATGGTCTTGACTGGTCTTAATAAAATCCAGAATCCTCAATGTCCGAGACCGAGACAAGACCATCAAAAAGTGTTCTTAAGACCGGTCTCCAGTACTACACCACTACATTCCACATCAACTCAACTCAACAGTATTCATTTTTACTATTATTAATTAATTCAATACTACTATTCATTATTACACTTCTGTTAATACTGTACATATCCAAACTCCTTTATATTTAGATTTATAATTACCTTGATATGCAAAGTGAGCAATTGTCATAAGAATTTCCCCTCGTAGGTCAATAAAGTCTTCTGATTCTGATTAGTTCAGTGCTACAGTTTATACATCAAGAACAGATACAAGAAAGAACATAGATAATAAAGTGTGAGCGGACTTTGCTCCTGACAGTTGACTCTCTAAACTCAAGAGGGCTCAGGAAAATGTAAACATGTCAAACGGGACTAACAAACAGCAGAAGCTGTTGTTTCTCTGATGAGGACAGAAGTCTCTGAATCAGCATCCTGATCAACTACAGACGCAGAATAAAAGCTGGAGTCCTGATCTCTGTGCTTCATCACTGCAGCTGCATGCGCAGCTCACAGAGAGCAGACAGGTACTCGTCGTTGTTTTCGTCACAGTCCAGAGCTTTCTCATAGAACTCCTCAGCTTTCTTCTTGTCGCCTTCAGCTTTGGCCACCAGACCCAACAGGCCGTAAGACTGGGCGTCGTTCTCATCGAGTGAGAGGCGCCGCTCTGCGATCATCTTCAGCCCCTAAAGTAAAAGAAGGAGGAACATGTGAAGATGAATTTATGTCTGTTCTATGTTACATACAGCTGCCCCAGCGGCCTCGGACATAAACGGCATTCGCTTTGGATAAAAGCATCAGCTAAATGAATAACATCTGCCTGGTTTCAAAGACTGATGTGGAACATCTGGCCTGCGGCTCACTGTCCAGTCTTCATCTGAAGACAAAAGTCAGTGCGCTCGTCAATCAACCAATCACAGCAGACATTAAGAAAATTGTCCATCCCAGTGAAGGCAGAAGTTTCCTTGTGTAATGCCACCATCAAGTGGGTAAAGCGTAATGACATACAACTGGGTTTTGGTTATGGACCAATGGGAGCATCCCAAACAACCTATGAGGAGGAGCATATTTTTTAAAGTAAATACAAAGTGTTTGGAGTTTTTTTGCCGGAACTAACTCGATTCAATTTGTACTCGGCTTTGAAATTACAGTAAATCTTTTTTGCATTGGATTCTATTTGACTCAAGTGTTTTATTCAACAATAATCCAACAGTGTGCCGGAAGATCTGGCCAAGTTGAAGGTTCTTTCAGCGTGTCTGGATCGAGCTTCCAAACAGTAACATGGATGACTAAGTGATCGACTCTGTCTTAATTATAACATCATCAGACAATCGCGAAATAAATGTTTGCCTTATGAGGGAGAAGAAATGGTCATCTTGTTTAGACATTCTCGATTCAGTGCAATAAATAATACGAAGTTTGATAACAGGAAACGTCTGCATTTATTTTGACAGATGAGCCAGGTGTTACTTGCTTTGCAAAACCTTGTTAACAACATTACTAGAAAAGATTAAACAATCTACATGTTATATTTTTCCTTTACTTTGGCGAAATTGCTGGTCCACCTTCACAGCTGTCCATCGTACCCGGGTGCTACGGAAGAGTCTCTTTGTAGCTTCCCCACAACACCTTCGAATGTCTATTCAGCAACTGCAAGCCTCGTACATCTTTCTGTTTTGTTCATCAATAAATTATTTAATCGTATCAGTTGATTGTCGTCCTTGTTACTGAAAGGTAAACCCAGAGTCCTGAGCAGACCCTCCACATCGATTTGAACTATCCAGTCACCACACATTCACCATTTTTCATAAGTTTTGTTATGACCAACTGCATCAGCAGTCCTATATGACGCGATGCTCACCTTAACACACTTTTTCAACTCCCACATATTCGGTGTTAAATGCAGACCCTGTTGAGTGAATAAAACAGAGAGCAGATCAGTATGGTAAAGGCATAAATCTGGCATAACGTTGTGACATTAATCTTTTGTAAAGTCTGTTTTTCCAAAGTTACATTTTTTAATAAAATTGCATCTGTTCAAAAGGTCACCCACTCGGCCCCTAGCCTGCACCACCTAACATGCATGCGCAGGCTGTTTTGCTGGACTTCTGGATTAATACTGCATTCATATTTTCTCCTGTTTTAGCTTCTTTGCATTGGCTTCCAGTAAAATCCAGAATAGAATTTAAAATCATTCTTCTTACCTACAAAGCTCTTAATGGTCAGGCACCATCTTATCTTAAAGAGCTCATAGTACCTTACTACCCCACCAGAGCACTGCGCTCCCAGAATGCAGGGTTACTTGTGGTTCCTAGAGTCTCCAAAAGTAGACTAGGAGCCAGAGCGTTCAGCTATCAAGCTCCTCTCCTGTGGAACCAGGTTCCAGTTTGGGTTCAGGAGGCAGACACCATCTCCACATTTAAGAGTAGGCTTAAGACTTTCCTCTTTGATAAAGCTTATAGTTAGGGCTGGCTCAGGTGAGTCCTGAACCATCCCTTAGTTATGCTGCTATAGGCCTAGACTGCCGGGGGATTTCCCATGATGCACTGAGCTCCTCTCTCCTCTACTTTCTCTCCCTCTGTATGCAACCTCATCCCATTATTGCATGTTACTAACACAACTTCTCCCCTTTCTGGTAGTCTTGTGCTTTCTCGTCCCTCTCCTCTCTCCTCCTATCACTTCCTGCAGGTGTTTCTGGCTCTGGAGCTGTGGAGTCTGGATCTGTGGCTGCGGGTCACCTGCTGCCCCCGTGTTCCTGCTCGACACCCTCTGCTGCAACGACTATTGTTACTAGTCCTATTGTTATTATTGTTATTATAATCATTAACATTACGATTGTTATCATTAACACTACTATAAATATCTGTACCATTTTTCATTTAGTCTATAGCAACATCCCCTTTACTGTCTGTACCTCTGTGTGGATATTGTGTAGGCTGCCTCCCTCCCCTCTCTCTCTCTCTCTCTCTCTCTCTCTCTCTCTCTCTCTCTCTCTCTCTCTCTCTCTCTCTCTTCACCCCAACCGGTGGAGGCAGATGGCCGCCCACCCTGAGTCATGGTTCTGCTCGAGGTTTCTGCCTCTTAAAGGAAGTTTTTCCTTGCCTCTGTCTCCTAGTGCTGCTCTTGGTGGGAATTGTTGGGCTTCTGTAAATATCATCACAGAGTACGGTCTAGACCTGCTCTTTATGAAAAGCGCTGTGAGATAACTGTTGTTGTGATTTGGCGCTATATAAATAAAATTGAATTGAATTGAATATTCTGGACTGTGTTTTTTTCCTTTTCATATTCCGTGTGCGTCCTTGAGAAGTGAGTACAGTATTTAGTTTGTTCAGTTTATCACGTGTGATGTTTCTGTGTTTATCACCTTCCTCACTTCGTAGCATATATCATATATATTGCTGTGTTTGTTTTCATGTTTATAATCAATATATATAGCTTATGTCGGACTTTCCCTCTCATTAATTAGTACTGTGAGCGCTGACAGGTCAGTAAGGGACCGTCACAAAATCACCTTGTCTGTGTGTCATTAGTAAGCCTATACAACGGAGCCTTTTCAGTCCAAGTGTGTAAAATATTGAAGCTCCCTTATATAGTTCACGCTTTCTCCTCAGAAGTTATTCATCTTTGTTCATTTCGTCCTTATATTATATATTATTATATTGCTTTTATTCATTACATTTTCAGATGTCTAAAATGTCATATTTGTTTACATAGTTTGTTTATTCTCTTTACAGTTACACACACACACACACACACACACACACACACACACACACACACACACACACACACACACACACACACAAACAATGATATGCTCATACTAGATTTCATTCTACAATAAACAAGTTGCAAGGACAAAGAGTGTGAGAGTGGATTGGAAAGATTACCTACATCATTTTAATTGTTCTAACCGGACAAACTGTGGAGGTGTGCAGCCACAAAAGAAACATCCAGATAATTCATTCATTTTAATAGAGGTCTGAAGTTTGGGGATGAGAAGCCAACACCTCTTTTATAGTATCACTAATTTTGTTTTGTATTTCTGATAAGTTAAATCTGTGTTGGTGAACTCATTCAGTATAATGTCAATCAGTTTGTGTATTCACACACATGCAGATGCAGGCTCACCTCAGTGTAGTGAGGGATGGCTTTATCCTCCTGTTTGGTGTGATACAGATGAAAGTCAGCATAGTTCAGATGAAAAACTATTTTGTCTGCTGATGAAGAATTCCGCAATCCCTGTTGGAACAGCTCCTCAGCCCTGAGAGACAAAGAGATGATGATGATACATTCATACAAACTAAAACAGACGCAGAACATAAAGGCCAAGGACAGAAAGACAGAACATCACTGTAGCAGCGTAAATAAAGTACCTGCTGAAATTCTTTTCCTCTCCGTGCAGCAGTGCCAGATCAGCAATTGCGACAACAAATGAAGGCTTTATGTTAACAGCTTCTTCCAGGTGTTGAATACGCAGATGCTTCCACTGCTTCAACTCTATTGTAATGCGGCAGAACACAGTTTAGTTTAGATTTGTGCATTATGGGACATCAAAAGACCTTTAGACCTTCGTATTTGTTTGTATACTTTGTTTGTTGAAGGGCTTGCTGTTCTTGCTTGCTTGCTGCTTTTTCTTGTAGCACATAGCCAGCTGGTGGTGGATGAAAGCCGACTGGTTGGTCCTTTCCAGCGCTCGTCTCAGCAGATCAATGGACCGCTGATCGTCCCCCTGGAACATGAAAGCATAGGTTCAGTTAAGTTTAAGTTCACAAACAAAAGAAGAAGCTTACTTTATCCACCCATCCATCAGATCAATCAAACTGGATAGAGCTGCTTTGCCAAGTTATAGGTTGCACCTCAGCCTCCCCAGAAAAGCTTATGCTTGGGTGGGGGAGCGATCCGTCCGGTCTAAATGTGTGTGGGGAATTGAAGAAGGCTTATTGACTTTCCCTATTTGTATCCTTTGGGGTGCTGGTTGTCAGCAGGTCTGTTTGTGATTGTTAAAACAGGATCTCAAGGTAAATGAAGTGGTTCAGCATCTGATCAGGATGCTTCTGGACTCGGAAGAGATTATTTTTCTTTAGCTCAACTGAGAGTAATTCAGACCTACCTGAATGCGAAGATATTTGGCTATGTAGCGAATTGCATGAGGGTTGTCAGGATCCTTCTCCAGCGCTCTCTCTACCAGGGCTTCAGCCTCTTGGTGCTTCTTGTGGGCGGTCAGCTTCAGAGCCAGCATCGACAGCAGAACACCATCATCAGGGTTGATCTCCAGGGCTCGCCGAAGCTGTTTGATGGCCGGTGACTCCTCATCTTCCTGGGATGTTTCTAAATCACTCTGCAAATGAGAATCTGTTTTAAATCCCTGGGCTACAAATCTGCCATCAGCTTCATTGGAGCTTATTAGAAACAAGCTGACATTTAATGATCTATTTGAATAATCAAATCACTGATGGGTCCCTTTACTCATTGTGCCAGTTTGGTGCAACCACTGTTTATTAAGAAACATACCGGTTCTGTGCGGTAGAGGGCAATAGCGCAGCCAGCGTTCCACTCGCTGTCATCAGGCTGCAGCTCTAACGCTTTGTGGAAACAGTCAATGGCTTTGGGGTAGTAAGCTTTCAAACACTTAAGGTAGGTCCAAGCTTTTTCTCCATATACCTCTGGGTGGAGAACTGTGGTAGAACCAGCAGGATACTTCACCTGTAAAGAGGAGGAGCGGTGGGCGGAGAAAGAACTTGGTTGAGGAAAATGTGTAACTTGATTAGTGACTCTGATCATGTGTGAGTTTGCTGATAAAAGTTCCTCACAGAGCATTAAACCATTTTCAGTCTGTCCTAAAGCAGTGAGTATCCATACCAGGATGTCGTCCACCCTCTGGCAGTAACTATGTGACTGTTTGTAGTCTCCTGTGTGGTATTTCAGCCAGGCCTGGTCTCCGTACGTCACGATGAGCCGCCGCTCACTCTCCTCACCGTAACACTCCCTGGTCTTCTCCTCTGATTGGTTGAGAAGTGACATCGCCTCCTGTCGTCGACCCTGAAGATACCTGAGGAGAGACAGGCTGTTGTGAAATGTTGAAGAAACTTGGTTTGTATATTTTACTGTTTTTAAACTTTGATCAAGCTGCAGAT
The DNA here is from genome assembly GCF_014851395.1 of Micropterus salmoides. NCBI lineage: Eukaryota > Metazoa > Chordata > Actinopteri > Centrarchiformes > Centrarchidae > Micropterus > Micropterus salmoides. Next base: position 28,178,609 of record NW_024041262.1, read on the forward strand.
TTTCAGACTGAAAGCAGCTCTGTTAGTCACTGAGGGCTCAGTGTTTCAGGAAAGGAGAGACAATGAAATACAATCCATAAAGTCCAGTTTGAGTGACAGATCAATGAGTTTGAAGGTTTATCAGACTCCAAAAGAAGAGAGGGCAATGTACTGTAGCTCGAAGAGCAGCGTATTTGCACCCTCTAGGGAGCTGCCACAGTCACAGCGGGTTGGGTCAGACCAGCGAGGATGTCATACTGGTCTGACTGGGCCAAAACTGTGGTACCGAAGAAAATTTGAAAACATGAAGATTCTCAGGTAAGTTCATCTTCTGAGCTCTGGACATTTATTCGGGTTGGACATCAGAGATCATGATGTCCTCAGGAAGAGGAAGTCACACTGGAGGAGAGAGGTTTCAATTCAATTCAATTCAATTTTATTTATATAGCGCCAAATCACAACAACAGTTATCTCACAGCGCTTTTCATAAAGAGCAGGTCTAGACCGAACTCTGTGATGTTATTTACAGAAGCCCAACAGTTCCCACCAAGAGCAGCACTAGGAGACAGAGGCAAGGAAAAACTTCCTTTTAAGAGGCAGAAACCTCGAGCAGAACCATGGCTCAGGGTGGGCGACCATCTGCCTCGACCGGTTGGGGTGAGAGAGAGAGAGAGAGAAAGAGAGAGAGAAAGAGAGTGAAAGAGAGAGAGAGAGAGAAAGAGAGTGAAAGAGAGAGAGAGAGAAAGAGAGAGAGAGAGAGGGATGTAAGGAGAGAGAGAGAGAGAGGGGAGGCAGCCTACACAATATACACACAGAGGTACAGACAGCGAAGGTAATGTTGCTATAAACTAAATGAAAAATGGTACAGATATTTATAATAGTGTTAATGTTAACCATCATAATGTTAATGATTATAATAACAATAATAACAATAAGACTAGCAACAATAGTCGTTGCAGCAGAGGGTGTCGAGCAGGAACACGGGGGCAGCAGGTGACCCGCAACCACAGATCCAGACTCCACAGCTCCAGAGCCAGAAACACCTGCAGGAAGTGACAGGAGGAGAGAGGAGAGAGACGAGAAAGCACAAGACTACCAGAAAGGGGAGAAGTTGTGTTAGTAACATGCAATAATGGGATGAGGTTGCATACAGAGGGAGAGAAAGTAGAGGAGAGAGGAGCTCAGTGCATCATGGGAAATCCCCTGGCAGTCTAGGCCTATAGCAGCATAACTAAGGGATGGTTCAGGACTCACCTGAGCCAGCCCTAACTATAAGCTTTATCAAAGAGGAAAGTCTTAAGCCTACTCTTAAATGTGGAGATGGTGTCTGCCTCCTGAACCCAAACTGGAACCTGGTTCCACAGGAGAGGAGCTTGATAGCTGAACGCTCTGGCTCCTAGTCTACTTTTGGAGACTCTAGGAACCACAAGTAACCCTGCATTCTGGGAGCGCAGTGCTCTGGTGGGGTAGTAAGGTACTATGAGCTCTTTAAGATAAGATGGTGCCTGACCATTAAGAGCTTTGTAGGTAAGAAGAATGATTTTAAATTCTATTCTGGATTTTACTGGAAGCCAATGCAAAGAAGCTAAGACAGGAGAAATGTGATCTCTTTTCCTGGTTCCTGTCAGAACACGTGCTGCAGCATTCTGGATCAGCTGAAGAGTCTTAATGGACTTTTTCGAGCAGCCTGATAATAAGGAATTGCAGTAATCCAGCCTAGAAGTAACAAATGCATGGACTAGTTTTTCTGTATCATTTTTAGACAGGATTCTGACTCAGATTCACCTCCTGCAGTACCCCCACCTCCTCCTGTAATGTTAATACTGAATGGGCCTTATGTCTGGTTTTCAGGCATACAGAAACACAATTATTGGGCATTGCCTCCCTGGGTCATGTCTTACAGGCAATAAACTAATCAATGGCTATCAGTCAACTACAGACAACTTGTGCTTCTGACGTTTTGCGCACATTAATCTGTACACACCTGCTTTAAATGATAAACTGTACCAACAAATGCATCCTCTTTCACTGTGAGACGCCTTACTGTACCTGACATAAGCCAAGAAGCTGTAGGACAAAGCCACTGCACCCCGCTGTCCCAGCTGAAGGTCTATATGTTCCTGTAGTCGAATGCTGAGGTTTTCCAGGTCCATGTCCTCCTCCTTCAGATCCCAGGTGAAGCGACTCTGCAGCTGCTGCAGTCTGGAGTGAAGAGAGCTGCTAGAAACACAGAGAGAGAGAGTGTTAATAACTCTGGTCTCTCACTAAGAAGCAGATTCAAGGTCTTTATGCTTGTTCTTCTGTGTGAAAGACCGGAGTCTGATTCCTCGTATGTGAACACAGACCTGATTCTGATTCTGGTCTGAATCAAAAGTACCTCATAGTGAAATCACAAACCCTCCTCTGAGAGGAAGAAGATCCAGATGAAGATGAAGAGGAGTTACTGTGTTATTGATCTGGCTGCTGTCACTTCAGAGACTGATCAGAAACTCAGAGAAACGAAACTGAAACAGATGATGATGCCTTCACTGTCCCTTCTGAAATCATGTTAAGCAGAGAGTTAGGTCACACTACAGAGGTTTATTTATAACTTGAAAAATAAAGGAAAAATAAAATATTTAAGGTTGTTTATGAGTAAATAATGACACAGAGTCTCAGATGGACATGCTGTCGGGTAGAAACTGTTTCAGGAAGTGAAACAGACTTCTTTTGTATCTGGATGTCAAAACGTTTTTATATCATCAAATGTATCGAGAGAACTTTACCAAAGAACAAAAAAGACAGTAATAAAATGACATAAATGAGATACAACAATAAATAAATATATTATACACAATATAAATGTATCACTTTAGTTGAGGTCAGCCTGTAGGGCCTGTAACGTACACTAGGTGGCAGCACTTCACCACAGAAGAAGAGTGTCTTCACTTTATGACCAGCTTCAAAACATCTTCAGCTGCAGGGATCAAAACATGAGACACATTTACAAAAGAATAAAATGTGCTGAAGCTGATTCTGTGTAATAATAAACTGCACGTGTTTAATTATATTGTTAAGTCACTGAATCACAGTAACGCCAAATAAACAACTCTGGTCCGAGAAACAAACCTGATTCAAACAAAGACTTGGACTCAGCTTGGAGTTACTCTGGTTAACGGTTTGGAAGTGAATTCTGGAAGCTGCTGAGAGGAGACCAAAATCAGGGTAATGTGTTTTCTAAAAAGATAAGTGTCTTTTTGACTGAGCACAGAGAGTAACACTAATCCAGACGGGCTGGAATAAAAGCTTTGTCAGTTTGCTCGAGCTCGACAGTCGACAGAAAAGGTTTGATGCTTCTGATAAATTAAACACAACAAACACTTTAAAGCTCAGATTCTCTGCAACAACTTAATAAAAAAATATTCTAATTTTAATATATATTTGTAAATCCAAACATCCTACAGCCCGGGACAGATTAAGAGACAAACATGTAAAAGGCCCCTGACCCTCCAATACAGAAGCAAGACCCCAAAAGACCCCCAGGTGAGTAACTCTGTTACAAAGCTTCATGTCATGTCATCAGTCTCTGAATGTGTCCAGCAGCTCCACGGCAGCCATTACAGATGTTTACACAGCGAGAAAGGGAGTTTATTCCTACAGGAGCAGCAGGTTGGACAGACGGATGTTACGTTTCCTCAGTCCTGCCTCTCTGATTGCAGGCAGGCTGTGTCTGAACTTGCTGCGGACTTTCCATTTCTCCATGATGCTTGAGCTGGAAGAGTCCTTATTAGGGCATGATGGGAGGAGGCACACCAGGAGGCTGAGCTGAGCTTATATAAAGCAGCTGTGATGTGTGAGACCAGTCTAAGAGTGAAACGGTGCTGTAGATCTCAGACTCAGACGAAGATACGAAGATGCTGCAGCCTCTCTGGACCTTCCTCACAGGACACTCGTCAGTCCTGCACTCACCTTTCTTCCCCGTTGTCTTCTCCTTGTCCGTCTACCTGTCCTTCTGCCTGCCCTTCCTGCTGCTGGACATGCTGTCCTCCAGGTGGGCCCTGGTGCGCAGGTACAAGCTGCAGCCTCAGAGCTCCATCAGCTGGGCCTCAGTGCGGAACTGCCTGGCTCTGACGCTCTACAACCACCTGGTCTTCATCTTCCCTCTGACCGTGATGCACTGGTACCTGAGGCCCGTCCTCCTGCCCCAGGAGGCCCCGTCCCTGCCTCGCCTGCTGGCCCAGGTCCTGGTCTGCCTGCTGCTCTTTGACTTCCAGTGCTTCATCTGGCACCTGCTGCACCACAAAGTGCCCTGGCTCTACCGCAACTTCCACAAGGTTGGTACCAAATGTTTTCTACACCATCAACATGCGCTTCATAGAAGACGAGAATTTTTATTCAGCTTGTTTAAGTTTTATATTTATTGTTGTGAAGCACTTTGGTAGCATATTATAATGATTATGTGTTATTAAGTTCCATATAAATAAAGCTGTTATTATTATTATTATAACACCATCCTAACGTTTCTTCTTCTTCGTCTTCTCCTCCTCCAGGTGCACCATACCTACACCTCCACCTCCGCCCTCACCGCAGAGTACACCGGAGCCTGGGAGACTCTCAGCCTGGGCTTCTTCGCCGCCGCCAACCCCCTCCTGCTGGGCTGCCACCCGCTCACCGAGCTGGCCTTCTTCGTGGTGAACATCTGGCTGTCGGTGGAGGACCACTGTGGTTACGACCTGCCCTGGGCCACCCACCGTCTGGTGCCTCTGGGGCTGTATGGCGGGGCCCGCCACCATGACCTCCACCACCTGAAGTCCAAGTACAACTTCGCCCCCTACTTCACCCACTGGGACCGGCTGGCCGGGACGCTGTGCACACAGCAAGACTGAACTGTAGAGAGTTTCTGACTCAAGCAAGATGATGGAAAAGAACTCATCCAAAGATTTGGTTTCTGAACTGATGAAAAGAATTTAATGAACTAATCTGAAGGATTATAAACGGACCTACAGGGTTTTAAATTCACCTGGAGATTTCTGAAATTATAGAAACCTGAGTGGGTCCAGAAGCTTTCTGAACTGGTCGAAAGTTCAGAGTGAACAGATTTCTGTGGATCAACAGCTGCTGTGCTGTTCAGAAATCCTTACCTCAGATTGTCTTTTATGTTAAAAGACTGAAGTACAAAGTGTTGGACACTTTTACACTCTATATTCTACTACTATTAATTTAATCATGTATTTATTTATTAACTCCAACAGGAGCACTGGATGTATGAGGAAGAAAGTCTTTTTGTCTTAAAATCCTTCTTTTGTTTAAAACATATTAGTGGAGATTGTTTTAACCAGACAGACTGATCACTTAGGCACAATCAAGAAATCCACACCTGAAAAGTGGATTTTAGGATTCTGCAACAGCAGCTGTGAAAAAGGAAAAGGAATTTTTGCAGTGTTATCTTGGGCATTAGTTAAATGCTGTTTGAGTGATGTTCACGTGCAGCTATGTTGTATTAAGGCGACATAATTATTATTAGTATTATTATCTTTAAAGTATCATGAAACATGTTCATATTGAACACACCTGTATAATTGCTGTAATAAGGCAGCTAACTAACAGATTAGTTATATAAAGATGTAGCCGGCGTCAGATGGACAGAGGAAGTTGAAAAAGTGACAGAGGAATTTCAGATGGATCAAAGAAAGTGAAGCGACTGCAGTGTGAAAGTGAAGGAGATAAACAGTGTGAATGAGTATGTTGGTGATGTTACTGCTGGAGTGAAATGTGCACAGAAAGTTTTTGGAGGTAAATGTAACCGAACGATGAATGCATTAATCTCAATGTATTATATTATAATGTAATCTGGGAATAAACTTTATTTATTTACAAAAGCAAAATAATTTCTTGTTTCTCATTTTGTTTCTCAGTTCTGCTGCTTTCACTCTGACACTCTGACTTTCCCTTCTGGCTGTTTAACCTGAACACCTCATCATTTTAAAATCTAATATTTATATATTTAGAACAAGTCAGACAAGAAAAAGGAATGCAAATAAATCAGCGTGTATTAATGCAGAAATACACTGCATCAGATTTTTCCTTGTTGTTTACAGTCATTCGGGTCATTTCAGGTTATTTCAGAGTCAGTTCAGGGAGTTTGGGGTGTTGCAGGTATCTCAGAATCAGAATCAGAATCAGAAGGAGCTTTATTGCCAAGTAGTGTTTTACACATACAAGGAATTTGCTGTGGTGATAAGGTGCTACATGCAGACAAAATACAGTCAACATAAATAAATGTGGAAATATATAAATATGGAACTGAAGAACAACGTTGCAGATATATACAGTGGGTACGGAAAGTATTCAGACCTCTTTAAATTTTTCACTCTTTGTTTCATTGCAGCCATTTTCCAAAAATCAAAAAAGTTCATTTTATTTCTCAGTAATGTACATTCAGCACCCCATCTTGACAGAAAAAAACAGAAATGTAGAAATTCTTGCAAATTTATTAAAAAAGAAAAACTGAAATATCACATGGTCATAAGTATTCAGACCCTTTGCTCAGTATTTAGTAGAAGCACCCTTTTGATCTAATACAGCCATGAGTCGTTTTGGGAAAGATGCAACAAGTTTTTCACATCTGGATTTGGGTATCCTCTACCATTCCTCCTTGCAGATCCTCTCCAGTTCTGTCAGGTTGGATGGTAAACGTTGGTGGACAGCCATTTTCAGGTCTCTCCAGAGATGCTCAATTGGGTTTAAGTCAGGGCTCTGGCTGGGCCATTCAAGAACAGCCACGGAGTTGTTGTGAAGCCACTCCTTCGTTATTTTAGCGGTGCGCTTAGGGTCATTGTCTTGTTGGAAGGTAAACCTTCGGCCCAGTCTGAGGTCCAGAGCACTCTGGAAAAGGTTTTCGTCCAGGATATCCCTGTACTTGGCCGCATTCATCTTTCCCTCGATTGCAACCAGTCGTCCTGTCCCTGCAGCTGAAAAACACCCCCACAGCATGATGCTGCCACCACCATGCTTCACTGTTGAGACTGTATTGGACAGGTGATGAGCAGTGCCTGGTTTTCTCCACACATACCGCTTAGAATTAAGGCCAAAAAGTTCTATCTTGGTCTCATCAGACCAGAGGATCTTATTTATCACCATCTTGGAGTCCTTCAGGTGTTTTTTAGCAAACTCCATGCGGGCTTTCATGTGTCTTGCACTGAGGAGAGGCTTCCGTCGGGCCACTCTGCCATAAAGCCCCGACTGGTGGATTGCTGCAGTGATGGTTGACTTACTACAACTTTCTCCCATCTCCCGACTGCATCTCTGGAGCTCAGCCACAGTGACCTTTGGCTTCTTCTTTACCTCTCTCACCAAGGCTCTTCTCCCCCGATAGCTCAGTTTGGCCGGACGGCCAGCTCTAGGAAGGGTTCTGGTCGTCCCAAACGTCTTCCATTTGAGGATTATGGAGGCCACTGTGCTCTTAGGAAGCTTAAGTGCAGCAGAAATTTTTTTGTAACCTTGGCCAGATCTGTGCCTTGCCACAATTCTGTCTCTGAGCTCTTCAGGCAGTTCCTTTGACCTCATGATTCTCATTTGCTCTGACATGCACTGTGAGCTGTAAGGTCTTATATAGACAGGTGTGTGGCTTTCCTAATCAAGTCCAATCAGTATAATCAAACACAGCTGGACTCAAATGAAGGTGTAGAACCATCTCAAGGATGATCAGAAGAAATAGACAGCACCTGAGTTAAATATGAGTGTCACGGCAAAGGGTCTGAATACTTATGACCATGTGATATTTCAGTTTTTCTTTTTTAATAAATTTGCAAGAATTTCTACATTTCTGTTTTTTTCTGTCAAGATGGGGTGCTGAGTGTACATTACTGAGAAATAAAATGAACTTTTTTGATTTTTGGAAAATGGCTGCAATGAAACAAAGAGTGAAAAATTTAAAGAGGTCTGAATACTTTCCGTACCCACTGTACATGTGCATTATTCTGGGTCTGTGCCGTGTAGAAGTAACGCAACGGAAGAGAATATCGTGTACATATAAATATATAAACTGACAACATAAAAATATACAACAACAAAGATCAACAATCAACAACAAATACGTGCAACGTGCCATTTGTATCGTTTGCAGGGGGGGATTGTCAGTGGGGGACCCGGGCCTTGTTAATGAGGCTGCAGACGGGTAGAGGCTGTTTTTGTGGCGAGAGGTTTTGGCCTCCTGCCAGAGGGGAGAGTCTGAAACAGTTTATGTCCGGGGTGGGAGGAGTCAGCTGCAATATTTCCTGCTCGCCTCAGAGTCCTGGAGGCCAGAAGAGAAGGAAGATTGCAGCCAATCACCTTCTCTGCAGAGCGAATGATGCGCTGCAGCCTGCCCTTGTCCCTGGCAGTGGCAGCAGCGAACCAGATGGTGATGGAGGAGGTGAGGATGGACTCAATGATGGCGGTGTAGAAGTGCACCATCATTGTCTTTGGCAGGCTGAACTTCTTCAGCTGCCGCAGGAAGTTCATCCTCTGCTGGGCCTTCTTGGTGAGGGAGGTGATGTTCAGCTCCTACTTGAGGTCCTGGGAGATGATGGTGCCCAGGAAGCACAAGGAGTCCACAGTGGTGACTGGAGAGTCACACAGGATGATGGGGGAGGGTGGGGCTGGGCTCTTCCTGAAGTCCACGACCATCTCCACTGTCTTCAGAGCGTTGAGCTCCAGACTGTTCTGGCCGCACCAGGTCACCAGATGGTCAATCTCCCACCTGTAGGCGGACTCGTCCCCACCTGAGATGAGTCCAATGAGGGTGGTGTCATCCGCAAACTTCAGGAGCTTGACAGACTGGTGACTGGAGGTGCAGCTGTTGGTGTATAATGAGAAGAGAACGGGGGAAAGAACGCAGCCTTGAGGGGAACCGGTGCTGATGGTCCTGGAGTCAGAGACATGTTCAGTGATCCACCTGCAGGTTGAGTCAGGCACGTTCAGCTGAGAGAGCTTTAAGGTCAGTGAATGTTTAACCTTAAGAGAGAGAGAGAAGAGTTTCACTCAGTGAGCACAGGATTCCTTTGTTGTCCAGCCGTTACAGTTATTATAGTGATCTGTGAGTCAGAGTCGGAGCAGTGACTCATTCTGCTGCTCAAACACACTTATTGTTCTTTTATCTCACTTTAATTGTTTAATGGCCTTTCCCTGGAAGCTGAACTTCAACCTCCCTAAAAATAAGATTCTTCCTGCAGACTCTTTAACGAGTGTACTTTTTAGAGTGATTCATTCACATCTTTTAAAAATACAAATCACATCATGAAATAAAATTAAAAAACTCTCACTGTGACATTTCTGCTCTGCTGAAATGTGGCGTTGAATTTATTTTCTGTCCAGGCTGGTTTTGTTTTAGATAAATGTATAAGGTCCCTCCTGCCGCTGGGTCTCGGTGTGTCTCGGTGGACTGGGAGGCTACTGAGGTCTTACTGGACTCTAACTGGACTCACAGCTACATTCTCTTCAACCTCGGGCACA